>NC_142808.1:50600372-50683217 GCF_049724085.1 Artemia sp. Qi Xiang Cuo
ATTCTAAGATAGCCAAAAGCCCTTTATCTAGAATTTTACCATTGAAACTTTCAGAAAAGATTTACATCACAAACATGGCTTAAAAAAGTGTATAGAGCCTAATCCCTTTGCTAATTCAGTAAAATTCTGCTTAGGTACTTTTGGAAATCATGGAAAGGGGTTACGTTAGGAATATGAAACTTTCAAGGATGGGTTTAAAGGCTAAGGTATGTCATTGGAAGGTGTTTTGAAGTACTTATATCCACTCCTTCTCTCTCAAGAGGGTTCTGAAATTTGTCTACAATGACAGGTGAACATGACTACATTTATTGAAATTTTGACCAAACAATATTTTAACTTAATTTTCAGTTATCAGTTTCTTTTTCTCTGGCTTTAGTTCTGAACATGCATTTCTTATTATTTGAGTTGAATTTTAAGCCACATCAACATTCTCTTTTCAAAATTTAGGAAATGTATTTGCATATCTTTAAAACCTTATAAATTGGAACTGAGAAAAGTTGTGAAGCTGAAAACAATTTTGTTGTACTTCCTTGAAGCAGAATATCTATTTCGCAAGGTTTCACTTTTTGAACACAATTTTTTAAGGCTCATGACCCTCTACAGGGAGAAGGAGTGGAGGTAGGTATATCAACATACCTTCCAAGGATACACTTTAGCCTTTAGACCCATCCCTTAAAGTTTCTGTTTATGAACCTAACCCCTTTGCAAGATGGTCAAAAGTATAACTTTGTTGCTAATTCTTCATTTACAAGGTTTTTAAAAAATTGGGATATTATAAGCAATATCAAATTTGTAAAACATTTGTAGGTTCGATGCTGCTTACTTGTCTATTTGAATTAGGAATAACTCCTTAAAATTGTTTTCAAAACATAGTTAAAAAACATTTAACTAAAAAAAGAATTAAGGAAAGAGATTATTCTGATTTTCCCAGGGATAAGAAGGTTAGGTTAGGCTATGTCAATAGTCTAGAACTGTCTTCTTTACCTAGTCTAGGCTATACAATTTTCTAAAAGGGAATATTATTATTATTATTATTATTTATTTTTAACCCACACTATACAGAGGTACAATACGTGGAGTATCACGAGGAAAAACACAAAAAATGCGACACAAGACTATATATAAATCAAAAATTACCAAATTACAGCGTAACACATAATAAATTAAAAGAAACGAGAGCAAAAAAAAAGAAAAAAAAATTATAACGTGAAAGGTGGGGGAAAAGAGGAAAAGAGAGAAAAAAAAAAAAAAAAAAAAAAAAAAAAAAAAATGAAAAAATGCAGAATCTAATAAGCAGGCATTAATATTATAATTATTGGATTTTTACTCACTCTTTACAAATCTAAATTGGAGAATGACCAAACAGAGAAAAACAACTAAACAAATAAAAGAAAAAAAAAATAACTTACGACTGAAAAAACCTGATAAGGTGATGGTGCGGAGAAAAACGGATACAAGCAGTATTTGAAAGTTTTCTGTGTAGTGCTTCCAGTTTTTCAGTAATATTAGGGACAAGAAATTTATTAATAATTACCTGGTTTTTGGTCCAAGGTGGAAGAAACAAAAAAAATTTACAAAATCTAAAATAATTAATCCGGATTCCTTTTAACTCAGTATTCTTCAGAAGGAGAAAAATTCCAGATGCAAAAAGAATTGAATGGTCACAAGAAGTTGAGTAAAGCTTGGCTAACGCGAGTTTATTATATTTACCTCTATTGGCAATAATCTTAGTATATCCTAATTTAATTTTCATATTAATATCTTAGACTTTGCGCTGGCGCAAGCTCGGAAGACTATTAGTAATTGAAATACCGAGCCATCGAAGAGAATATACGAGAGGGATAGTAAAGCCACTACAGCGAAGGGAAGTACTAGAAATGTTATTAAAAGAAAGAAATTTACATTTATCTACATTAAGAGAAAGGCCTATGTCTAAAAAAGAAGTAGCAACACGAGAAACCATGTTAGATAAACCAGTTTTAGTACGGCTTATAAGAAGCAGATCATCAGCGTAAGCCAGGTAGGAAACATCAGAATAACCGGAGAGATAGGTATCCGAAATCTTTGCCAGAACACCTGAAATACAAAAATTAAAAAGGGTCGGAGATAAAACTCCACCTTGCCTTAAACCTCTTTTCAATTTAATATTAGATGCAGGCACAGATTTCAGCGGAAGAAAAGAATTAGAGTACCAGTACCGAAGAAGCAAAATAACCGATAGATTGACGCTGTAACCACGAAGAGCAGAAAAAAGCTGACTATGACATACGCTATCAAAAGCTTTAGATAGATCTAAAGTACAAAGATATATACTCCTTCCCTTAGAAGAATTTTCAAGGAGCAAAGAAGATAATACACGATGTGCGTGTTGACAACCTACTCCGGGCTTAAATCCAAACTGGTTATCTCTCTCAAGCATATTATTAGTTACAAAAGGTATTAAAACATGCTCAAGAACTTTACTAAAAGTGCAAGAGACAGTAATAGGTCGGTAAGAAGAGCAAATTAAAGGAGAATTCCCCTTCTTTAAAATTGAAGAGACAGTACCACACAAAAAACTCTCCGGTACACTAGAAGTACAAATACACATCTGGAGAAGTAGGTGTATATGGTTAGTAAGGGGGGAGCAATCTAATAAAAGGTGAAATCTAGATATACCATCATTATCAACATTATCTGATTTAGGTTTCTTAATTGCTTCAATTACGGATGAAAGAGAAATGGGAACACAGAGACGCTGAGATAGAGGGGTACTAAAAATAGCAGAAAGAGAATGAGAATACAAAGAATGCACACGGTAATTAACATTAGAAAAAATAGACGAGTAATGGTCATGCCAAGCAGATGCAGGAAGACAATCACTATTTGGTACATCAATTCTAATCGACTCAGAATTAATAACTTTTCGCCATTCTCTCTTTGACACTGGAAAATCCATACCACGATAACGCATAGACTTAAGATATTTTTTATATTCCCTGCGGGTCTTACGCTTAAGGTCAGAAACAATACCACAAGATAGTCTATCAAATTCATTCATAACATTTAACCAAAACTTAGCTTTATTTTTAAAAGTTTTTATACTAGGATCTAAAGAATAAATAGGCATTTGTGTACTACGTCTAACACGTTGCAGTAGCACTGCAACTACCTTTGCCTCTTTTAGACATTTCATTATTTGATTATAATAGCACTCCAGGTCCTTTTTGCAATTCAAGTGTATAGAGCTCTGAAACAGATGATAGGGACCTCGTATAGCAGACAGCAGCCTTGTTAGTGTAAACGTATAAAGAGGAACATCAGCTTTCTTCCAATTACTTTTTTCAAACCATTTTGAAGACTGGGGTACTTTGCAGAGACTAGCAGGGTTTAAATTCAGCGTAAGTAAGTGAGATAGGGAGATGGTCTAAGTCTTGTTCTTCAGCATGTACAAACACTATTGATGTAATAATACTAGGTGAGCAAATAATGTGATCAATATTGCTCTTACTGCCTGAATGGTGAATATAAGAATACGGATGAGTTTTGGGAATAATATGATAAGATGGAAGGCAATCCAACAACAAATCACATCTCACTGATGAGTTATTTATATCCGCATTGAGGTCACCAATGATCATATAATCAAGAGAAAAAGAAAGAATTTTTCCCACTAGAAACTTCAACGTGTTACAGGCTTTAGCAAATCTAGCCATCGATCTAGAGGAACGGTCATCATAAGGCAGATAAGAATTGATGAAAACTACAGTGCCCATACAAACAGCGAAAAAAAACTCATCTGAGAAAAATATCACCAGCGAAACCAAATTAAGATTGTGCTTAAAAACACGAGCTAGTCCGCCAGATGGTCGGCTTCTTGTCGCTCTGGAAGTTGTAAAAAACACATCATGATGAAGGCTCCGACGCAAAACGTTAATGCTAGAGTCTGTAAGAAGATGCTTCTGTATACAAACCAAATCAAAATCATAGTAGAACTCATCAATAACGAAATCCTTATCCTTTGTACCATTAATATTAAACGATATTATTGAAAACTCCAAAGTCAATGCAAAAAGTGGGAGCGCGACATTAGTTCCTTAGATATAGGGCAGGACAAGCTATAAGAAGTATGATTTTTACCACAGTTAGCACACTTGGGAGCAGCACTACAAGGACTATCCTTAGTAGAAATATGTGGCCCAGCACATCTGGCACATTTCGGGACATTGCTGGTGCAAGCACTTTGAAAGTGATCGTATGATCGGCATTTCAAGCAGCATTTAGGTATTTCTTTAAATACGTGAATTCGAAAAAATTCATATCCCACTTTAATTCCTTCTTTGAAATAAGCAGACTGAGTGAAGGAGTCTTCAAATTCCAGCTTGACTGACATAGTCTGGCCAAGTCGATTTGCACTTATTATACCTTGCAGTCTTTTAATAACTGAAAGGTCAACATCAACTGGGAAACCTCTGAGAATCCCAAAAAAGCGCTTGGATCGTACTTTAACTGTTGCTCCGGTAATAAAGTTCTGAACGGATGTACAAAAATCTTCAGTTGCAGATTTATCAATATTGATATACCATCTGTCTTTAACAGGTTTCACACTACAAACTAATTCATGCCCAGCTATTTGATCGAGAACAGATTTGCGTTTAATCGGATCAGACAGATCTGAAGGCACTTTAGAAACAATAACTGTCGTATTAGTGTCAATTGCTGGGGTAGGTTTCGGAAGTTGAGGAAAATTCAACTGATAATTGTCAAAATTTCCCTGACATTTCAACAACCACTTGTTGTAGCTCATTAAACTTAGAGAGTAAGGAAGTATAAGCATTTGCAGGGAGACATGGCACCTCTGTAGGTCGCTTTATCACAAACGTGGGTGCAAAAGTGTCACTACTGTCAAGAGATCTTAACAGAGAAATAATGTCACTAAAATGATTAGAAAGTGCATTGTTCCCCTTACGTACTGGGCAATCAAATTCAGGTGCACTTATTTGCCACAGTAAACTTTTAGCTTCTTTGACTGTATTCACGTCAAAAAACTCCATACCATGTCTTTTAATAATATCCTCCTCAATTCCGCTTAGCAAATTGCTTTGAATAAAATTCAGAACAGGAGAATATACAAGTTCAGGCATTTCGTCGGAGCTTTTCATGGCTATCGCACTCACCACAAATTAAAAAGTCTCAATATTGATTCAGGAAAAAATACTGAGTTAATAAATATCGAAATATAGGTGAAACTAAATACACAGTAGATTCCATTTTATAATCCTCTTAAAGTTAATCCTCTTAACTCAGGTCATCAACTAATTTGGAATAAATTATGACCTCACCAAAATAAATCCAGACAGGAATAATATCCAATTCAATTTTGATGTTACCTCACTGAACTCTGAAACGAAACTATGTGGAAAGAGCTTGTAAATACTTTCCCAGGACATGTTTTAGGCTTTCAATTCATTACTGTAGGTTCTTTTTTGTTGCTCTAGCCTAGCCACAGGGCTACTTTCTGAAATAGGCAGGCTAGGCCTAGCAAAAAGCGCATCATCTAGAATTTTACCTAGCAGTGCAAATAGACAGTCAATTTCTACCAAATCATAATATTGAGTTAGGACTAAAGTGAATACACCATTCGTTGCCTTTTTTTATGCTTATTATTAATATAGCCTAATAATAATCTCTATAACAAATTACTTTCGGCCCCCCCCCGTCTCCCTATATAGGCCCAGTGAGGTTTAGGTAAAGCCGATATAGGGGGGGGGGCTGTAATTCAATTCTGATAGAAATTCTTAATCTTTAAGAATAAGCATAAAAAAGGCATCAAATGGTGTAGGCTAGGGTATTCACTTTATTCCTAACTAATTAATATGATTTGGTAGATATTGACCAAATATACTAGTTCACAACTAGTAAAGCATGCTATAAGTACCGAATCTGCATTAATGATAGTAGGAAAAGCTGGAACTTCCTAGACGAAAAAAAAGTTGAGTAGACCTCATCTATGGCTAAGCTTAGGCAACGAATAGGTACTATTTGAAAGATAAAAATGGCTTTTAACGATTGTTTTGCCTATTATTTCAAGCAAATTTATGGTCCTATGTCAATTTTAAATTCTTGGTCAACCTTCTTAAGGCTAGAGGCGGGTGTGCCTTGTTTGCCTCTTTTTTAAATTCTTGATCAGCATGCCTAAGACTCTATAGGCAGGCATGCCTTTCCAAAAACTAAATGTCAGAAAGTGTTTCTGACATGTTGGAAATTTTCGGACATGTCAGAAGAAATTCCCGTGCCGAACCTGGTATAACCTGGTATTGGGGTCTCAGTCCACCAGCCAGAATGGTTGAAATCCACTAGCTCAGAGGTGGGGTCTTAGTCCTCCAGCCTGAATGGTAGAAATCACCTAGCTCAGAATTGGGGTCTTAGTCGACCAGCCTATCTCCACTGGCAGCCAGTCGACCGACTATCTGGGCTTTATTTGTCAAGGCCTGAATCCTAAGCGATCGACATGAGCTAGATTGGGACCCCATGTGAAAATGGAAAACAAAAATAAAAATATGTTGTTGGTATGTGTGTAGAGCAAGGCATGGTTACCGCTAGGGCACTACAGTCTAACCGTTGACGATTTTAGGTATCCGTGAATAAGTTCTAAGGCGAGAGTGGAAGTTGGGACAAATTTTTGAAGGTGCCCACCTCACTTGCCCAGAATCTCGGGCATATGATCCAAAAATTTAGAATATGTATGAAAAACCATAATTTATTTCAGAGTGTTTGGCTAAGCTTAGGCACTGAAGAGGTAATATTTGAAAGATAAAAATGTATTTAAACAATTGATTCGCCTGTTCTTTAAAGCAAACGCATGGTCTTCTGTCAATTTAAATATTTGGTCAACCTTCTTAAAATCAAAGGTTGGTTTGCTTTCTTTGCCTCATTTTTGAATTTTAGATCAGCATCCCTAAGGCTCTAGGCAGGGGGCCTCTCAGACACCCAAGAACATCATAGGATTGCATATTAGTGCTTATAAAGGTGTTCCAAGCATGTACCTACACCTTAGCTAACGCTTCAGTAAATTTTTTTACATACGGCCAACTTCATGACAAATCTCTAACTTTGAGACATATCTCAAACTTTGAGATATGTCACGTCAACCTAGCGTGCCGAACATGTTATACCCTCAACAGGGTCTTCTAGGCTCAAGGCTCTAGGCAGGCATGCCTTTCCAAAAACTAACCTGACAAGTATGTGTCCAATAAGAGAGTCATTCATACTCCTGCCATTTACCCTTGCCCCAGTCATTTAAACATTTGCCTCTAAATTACTTGGACTATCTGTCTTGGCTTTTATCTATCTACAATTACCCAGCCCAGTCTTGATGCAACCTATTGCCCAAAATACTTGATAAATTCAATTCAAAGTTGTAGTAGTCATCTGTGTAAATTATTAAGCACTCACAGCATGTACTGGACGAACCCACCATCTTCTTCTTTTTCTGGCTCTTCTGCTGCAGATACTAGTAGAAACAGTTGCACCTAATAGAGCAGCTACTACAGCTAAATCTTCAAGGTCAGAATTCAAAGACATTTTGTAATATTTCAAATTTCTTGCTATAAGACTTTAAAAATCTGTCAAAACGACGTCTGAACGGAATTCCTTTCAACCTATGAGGATTTCCTTTCAACCTTATAGGAAAATCCTACGCGTCTGATCGACCCTTAACTCCTTTCCAAGATAGCCAAAAGTAACTAAAGTAGAATTTTACCCCTTTTTTTATGCTGATTATAAATATAATAAGCATTTCTATTGTAAATGAATTTCAGCCCCCCCCTTATATATACCTACCCTAACCCAACCCACCCCTTAATGGGACTTTATAGGGGGGGGGGCTGAAATTCATTTCTGTTAGAAATAATTATTATATTTGTAATCAGCATAAAAAAGGCATCGAATTAGTGCTTATAAAGGTGTTCCAAGCATGTACCTACACCTTAGCTAACGCTTCAGTAAATTTTTTTACATACGGCCAACTTCATGACAAATCTCTAACTTTGAGACATATCTCAAACTTTGAGATATGTCACGTCAACCTAGCGTGCCGAACATGTTATACCCTCAACAGGGTCTTCTAGGCTCAAGGCTCTAGGCAGGCATGCCTTTCCAAAAACTAACCTGACAAGTATGTGTCCAATAAGAGAGTCATTCATACTCCCGCCATTTACCCGTGCCCCAGCCATTTAAACATTTGCCTCTCAATTATTTGGACTATCTGTCTTGGCTTTTCTCTGTCTACAATTACCCAGCCCAGTCTTGATGCAACCTATTGCCCAAAATACTTGATAAATTCAATTCAAAGTTGTAGTAGTCATCTGTGTAAATTATTAAGCACTGACAGCATGTACTGGACAAACCCACCATCTTCTTCTTTTTCTGGATCTTCTGTTGCAGATACTAGTAAAAACAGTTGCACCTAACAGAGCAGCTACTACAGCTAAATCTTCAAGGTTAGATTTCAAAGACATTTTGTAATATTTCAAATTTCTTGCTATAAAACTTAAAAAATCTGTCTAAACGACGTCTGAACGGAATTCCTTTCAACCTAAGAGGATTTCCTTTCAACCTTATAGGAAAATCCTACGCGTCTGATCGAACCTTAACTCCTTTCCAAGATAGCCAAAAGTAACTAAAGTAGAATTTTACCCCTTTTTTTATGCTGATTACAAATATAATAAGCATTTATATCAGAAATGAATTTCAGCCCCCCCCCCCTATATATCCCTAACCTCACCCAACCCACCCCTGAATGGGGAGATATAGGGGGGGGGCTAAAATTCATTTCTGATAGAAATGATTATTATATTCGTAATCAGCATAAAAAAAGGCATCGAATGGTGTATTCGCTTTAGTCCTAACTCAATAATATGATTTGGTAGAACTTTACCCTACAATAAGCCTAGCCATTGTAGAGGTTTGAAGAAAGCTATTTTTAAACCTATAAAATTATATTGATCGAATAGGTAAATCACGAAATGAAAATGATACAAACCAGTCTCTCTTTAGCTTTTTAAACTTCAATTAAAGGCCGCCTTCACCACAAATATCAACCTTCTTTAAAATGAGCAGGGTTACCTTCCGGTAAAAAAAATCACTAAATTCTTGAAAAACGAAATCACTAAATCAACACATAAATCACTAGACTATTGACTAGAAATCACTAGAATTATAATACTCTTTATAATTGTTATTATTAATTGTTTTGTTTCTTGACTATGTTCTATACAGGCGTAAGTACAGAAAAGAGGTAAAATTACCCACCTCCTATATATGGAAAAATACCTATAGATTGATGTTTTGTTTTTTCTCAAGCAAAAATTACCCTTGAAACTTTGAAAAATTTCTTTTTGCATTTTCACGCACAGAATCGAACAAAGTTCTTGCTCGTCCCTGTATTTTCTTGAATTGGTACCCTTGGCCTGTACCCCAATTACTGAAAATTGGTTATCGGTGATCAAGTGGAAATCTTTGTCTTTTCTTTTTCTTTTTTTTCCTTTTCAATGCAAAACCCCATTTTTTTCTCCAAAAAATAGAAACCAGTTTTCTTTTTACTTTAGTTAAGCTAGTATAATTACTGGGACACCAGCGACAATTTTGAAAATGCCCTTTTTTATTTTCAGGGAAAAAATGTGTCCCACCCTCCGCAAATTTTGATAAGCTTCGGTCTTACTACTTCTTTAATATAAAAAAAAGTACTTGTGAATTATACGGAACACACCCAAGAAGTAAAGTTATGTAAATCCTACTGAAATGTGCCAATATAAGATGAAAATATAATACTTTAGTTTATATAATAATATAATTTGGGCTATATTTTGCGCGTTTGGGGGATAGGGGGGTGGTGGTGGTAAAGTAACCTAGCCTTACCCCCAATCCCCTAATGTGCAAATATATAGCCCAAGTTATACGAGTCTAAATAATTCTGTCACCCGTTATTTGTCTTTGTGGCTATGAAACTGGTTTTCGAAGATCGTAGATTATCTTTATTATCCATTGCATACTTTCAGCCTCACACCTACCCTCAGGGGCTGCGTGAGTCATGTATAAATCTAAAAGTTTAGTTTTAGAACCTTTCAACTGTGCTAAACAAAATGGCTATCTCAAACTTTTGATCAAACAATTTTTTGGGAAAAACAGAAATGGGAGGGGGGCTAGTAGCCGTCCGATCTTTTTGATCAAATAAAAGGGATACCAGAAATTCTAATTTCCGTTCAAACGAGCCATCTTCCAATGTTCTAGGACCGTTGGTTCGATACGATCACCCCTGGAGAAAAAAAATTAACACACATCCTTGATTTTTCTTCTAGCAGATAATACAAAATGCAACACCTTTTCACATTGGGGTTTGAAACTTCTACAGTAGGGCTCTCTGATGCGCCAAATCTAATGGTTTTAATTTAATTAGAATTCTTTGACTTTTAGCAGGTGTTTGCTCTCTCTTTCAAAAATCAGACAAATTTTCACAGTTGCTTAGCCTTTTATAAGTAAAACTAAGCCTAATGAATCTTCTATATTTGGAATCGACATTTTAAGCCGATGATATATCAATTGATATCAAAATTTCGTTTCTTTAGTTTTAATTACTATTAAGCCTTGTAGCTTCATTCTTACAGTTCGATACCACAAACTGTTTTTAATATTAGCACATAAATCCAAAAACTTAAAGAAAAGGACGTCATCTGTATTTAATAGATGTTTCCATAACAAATAAAAGAATTTGGAGAATTATTGGAGGTTCGGTTAGATATTAGAAGTAAAGATTAAAATCATTAGATAATTCCCAGAGTTATCTAACCATATATGCAAAAACCTGAAATGCAGACAGGGAATAACTTACAACCTTTTCCCTGAGAGGTATGGGGTTGTCATCCTCAAAGACATAATATCTGGACTTTTCAACTACGTTGATCAAAATCTCTGTCTCAAAATTTTGATTGGATATGTGTTGGGAAAGGATAGGCGGGGGGGGGAGGGGAGGCTGTTTGCCTTCCTATTACTTTTATCCATTTAAAAGGGCACTAGCCTCTCAATTTTCAATCGAATGAGCCATTTTTGAAGTTTGATTCCTGGCGTGGCCAGCTATTTGGTTTTGGGACGGGGGTTAGTGGTGTTACTCTGTAAGCTCAGCCGGGGTCAACCTAGATATAAATGGTTATTTAGGAAATATAAGCACGAAGGGTGTTCAAAAACTCAGGATGGCTGGCCCCCGCCCCCATTCTACTTTTCGGCTGAAGGGCCACAAAACGGACATCAGCGCTGCTGGTTTGGGCTTTGAGGGTCTAATGTCGTTATACTTATTCACTTGCTTACTTACAGTGCTACTTTTATAAATAAAAGTAAAAAGTAGTGCTAACTTAAGGCTTTTTTGAAATTTTATTGACAAGATGACAACTCTGATATCTTGTTGTAATGAACCTTGTCGCTGTTCGGTAGTATTTAATTGACTTCACTGTTACAGAATAAATAAAATTTTCTTGTAAATATTTCCTATTGAACAAAATATCCTTTAAGTGAAGGGCAAAACTCATAGTACAAGTTTTTAATAGTTTAGATGATAAAACATAGTATTTTCCTAACCAATGTACGCTCTTGGCAAAACTTCTGTTGTTGATAAAATTTCTTATTTCAAATTGTCTCGTTTTTGAATCGTCTAGTGACTCTCACACTACATATGTAACTTTGTGTGCTAAGTGGTTAAGTTACTGTACGGCAAGCACAACCTTTCACACTAGGTTAAAGTAAGAATCTATAAAAAAAAATCGTAGAAACTATTCAGAAAATTATTCAAAAATTAGGAATAGAGATAAATATTAAAGCTCTGATTAAGCGTCAAAGACATCCAAATAAAAAGTTTGCTAGTTTATTTAAAAAATATATTGATGAGTCAAAATATGACTCATCAAGAAACTCCATTTTGTTGCTACTAAGTTGAGTTTGGCATAGCACAGCATACAAAGAAGTAACTTAAAATTCTATGTAGAGCTTGTCTACTTGGTACTGCTTATGTAAGGGACTGGACAAATGTAATTTTTTTCAGGGCCGATTTCAGCACAGTGTTGGTTCAAATACTCCAGCAAATTATTTAAGTATAAGCACCAAGTACTCAACCAAAATTGTAATTAAGCATCAGTACTAAGCACTCAAAGTAAATTGTACTCAAATACTTAGTACTTAAATATGAAAGTACTTGGCTTGACGGATTTCATTTGCACCGTAAAGAACATGGTTAGGTTGTCAGGAGAGAAACTGACATTAGTTGTTTCATTTTTCCAGTGGAGAAGTGAAAAGGAACTTCATTCTAGTAAAACCAGGGCCGTATCCGGGGGTGAGGGTTACGAGGTTTGAACCCCCTTCCGCCCGAAAAAATGCTTGTCCGACTTGCAAATTCGTCTAAAAAATGGTCTAATCTTACTCTAGGCTGTTAGAAAAAGTTCATGAGAGGGTATTTTTTGTAAACCTCCTCCCCAAATAAAACTTCTTTGGTTAAAACCCTTCCGAACGAGAATCCTGGATACGGCCCTGAGTACCACCCACAAAAACTGAGCTTCAACCATATTAGAACTTTTTTAGCAAACAAAAACACAAAAAAATGGTTTCTCATTCGTTATAATAATATAAACTGTCTAAAAATTATACCGGTATAGGCTTTCATAGCGGCTTCATCGGGTGAACATGCAGGGTTGCCAAAACTTTTAGGGATAAAAGTGTCCAAATAAGCCAAAAATGGACACTTATAGTGTCCCTCTAGAAATTAAGCCAATATACAAGGCTGCCACTATGAATTTTCAAAACCTATGAAAAAGTGCCAAAAAACCTGTGAAATTCATTCTTCTTTGTTCTGCTACCTCACGGTCTGTTACCTGCATGAGTTCTGCAGGTATTTCCAGCTTTGATATTAACGCTACCAATAAATTAAGTTTAGTGCTATTTCAATTTGAAGAGAAAGCATAAAAAAATCGTCATGAGAATGTCAACAGAGCAAAATTTTATATCAATTATCGTTGCCGCTTCCTATCTTAGTCGGAAAGTAAAGAACCAATCATAGAGATTCATTTTCACTTCGGCATTTTCATAAGTTATACGAAAAAGATGCAAGTCGTTGATCTTCGTTAGCTATTAAGGATATTTCGGTGCGACGAGGTCCGAACGGCTGTAGCAACGAAATGTCTATTTTGACCTCTAGTGGTTTTAAAGTTAAAAAAAATACGTTGATCTCCTTAACCACTCAGTGAAATGGTTGGTCAAGTGGTTAGAATCGTTTTACAACTCCTCTACCTTGCCGTTTTCTGAACATTTAGAAGTAGCCCTGAGCAGAAATGACGTTTTCGAGAACTAAAAAAGTGAGAAGATAAGGCCGATTGCAATAAATTCGCTTGAGTTACACTCGATAGAAACTGGCGACCAGCGTTTAACAAAAAATCACAGCTGAAAGTATAGGATATAAAACAGAAACATTTGCTAGCGGCTATAAATAAAATTGATGATGACAGCAGTGTCTTTCTATGACAGCAGTGTAATAATAGCCACATGCACACGGCTACACGCCACAGGGATTTACGCGGAAAGTGCCAGCAGGGAATGGCCATTCACTTCTTCTTTCCAGCCTTCTCAGCGACCTTGGTGACTTTACCACCAGCAGTAGGTTGGTCCTATAAGTTGACCGACTTGATGACAAACGTCAACCGTACGATAGAAGAAAAAGATGTATTGGATAGTTCTAGCATACCACATTGGTTAAGACTTTAGGTTCTATTCCTATTCGGTTGATAAGTGGTGTTCGCGCAGGGTGCAAGAAAATCTAAGAAAAATCCCCAAGCCGTTACCAAAGCTTAAAAGTAAAGTACAAATTAAAAGCAGTCGTATTTGTAAAAAAAAGAAAGTAAAGACATTTGGTTTTGATTTGGAAGTCGTATTTGTAAAAAAAGAAAGTAAAGACATTTGGTTTTGATTTGGAAAAATGTCCAAAAAGTGTCCCTTTTTTCAAAAAGCTCCTTTTTTTGACACAATAGTGTCCCGGTGTCCCTCAGAGTGAAAAAGTATCCAAAAGCCACTAAAAGTGTCCATTTGGCATCCCAGTGAACATGATGGGTGACGTAATAAGCTTTTTTCAGATTTTTTTTCCTTATGTCGACCGTCTGAACGCCGCATTAAGCATTGTTCACATTAGTGTGATGAGAGGAATAAGGAAAGTGAAGCTCGGTTCTGTTTTCTGGCATGCATCACCAATCGGAATGCTTAATTGATGGTGTCAACGCGTCAAGAAAGATATAGAAGTCAAAATGACAAAATATTAGCTTTACGTGGCTGTTTTATCATAATCGGATGTAGTGAGGTAACAATATTTATCGCACCAATGTGAACAATGCATTATATTTGGTTAAAAAAAAACTAAAGTTTAGTCTTCATTGACAGATTCTGGTGCCATATTCCATAATCTAGACCAATGAAGACCGGCTATTTTTTGACAGATTGACAGATCCGTCAAGAGACGACTGGTCTTCATTGGTCCGGATTTCTGAATCTGGTGCCAGAATCTGTCAATGAAGACTGGACTTAAACAATGAAAAACTTCGTCTGAACAGTTGCCATAACCCTATTATCAATAGTTTAGTTTAATATCCCTTTTCTTCGAAAAAAGATGTCTGGAAAAAAGTCCTTATTTTAATGAGGGGTCATGACATCTTTGTTTACTTTTAGTAGCAAAAGCTTTTCAAACTTTATATCTTCTAAGCGGTTTCTTTTTGCAGCCAATACATCTCCTGCAGCAGAAAATAGGCGTTCAACAGGTAAAGATGATAGGTGAGGGTTATTAAATTTCTTAAGCAGTTTTCCAACTTTTGCATAGTCTTTCAAAGAATCGAGGGTCCTCCTCTTTTCTTGAAGAAATTTTAAGAATTCAGCTTTTTAACTAGAGTCTATATTCACTGTTTGATCACTGACAGTATTATCATCTTCCATAAATGAAACTAAATCACTGGTCTCATTTGTACAAGACTTGTCAGCACCTTCAGTCAGCTCATCACTGGAAACAAGCATAGCCACTTTTTTATTTCGAAGTTCACTATGTCTATTATTCGGTTGTTTTTTTGCCCTTGCAAGGCCGGAGTCAACCATTGTAATTTGAAACTTCGGCGAGAGAAGTAGCTATGACTAGTTCACTGAAAGCCTTCTCTTCCAATTCCATTGGGAAAACATGCAGGAAGCGTTCATATAAACCACCTACAATGGCCTCAACTAATGGCGAAGCATGCTTGAGAATACAGATATTCTGACGTCCTTTTAGTTTAGCCTCCAAACCATAAAGTACTGGCAAAACAGCACCAAGATAGTAATTTTTTCCGCTTTGCAAAAAATCTCAGGCTTGGCACAATGGATCTGTAATAAGCACATACTCCTTAAGCAAGTCCCTCTCCAGCAGATTCAACTTTGGAAGTTCAGTTCATCATAGGCACTGGATAACTTTTCCGCATCACATATGTGTACAACACGCTTTACTGCATCGTGGAGAGAGTTCCAGCGTGTAGCATCTGATACGACTGTGCGCCTTCCAGTAATTTCAAAAAACTTGTCGGCAGCTTTTGTGCTATGATATGTCGCATTCCATATGCTTTGGTATTTGGACATGGCGGGTTGATAAAGTTTTTGAAATTAAACATTAACACATGCTCACTCACTATAATTTTGTGCAACCAGATTCAGTGTATGACTGCAGCATCTCAAATGCTCTGGGAGCTAAAAATTTTCACGGTCGATATTATTTATGCTGTTGTTGAGAATATGACCAACATATTCTATGGCAACAGCGTCTTCATCACAGTCAAACCCATCAAAATCCACGGAAATACTAAAAACTGGCAGTTCATTCTCTTTTTCTGTTACTGACGGAGCAGCATACTCCCTGAAAGCTTTAACAAAATTGCTGCAATTATCCGTGAGTGGTTTGAATGTTTTTGTCTGGCATAAGCCAAAGTCTTCATTGATTGAGTTTAGATGGGAAGCAGAAGCAAAAAAAATATGGGTTTCAATTAAACGTCTGCACGCAATTGCAGCCAACTTCCTTACATAATCAGAGTCAAGCCAATAGACTGTAACACCTATGAAGCTTTTGTGATTTGTTCTCCAAATGTCAGCAGTGATGCAAAGATAGTCACTTTCACGAAATAGTTCATTCAAGGATCTTTTATTGGTATTTACTTCGATTCAACACACGAATATAGTGATTCTCGTGTCATTAGGGTTGCATACGGGGCCAATCCTTGAACCAATTTTCTGAAGGCAGGTTTGTCAACTGTGCTTAAAGAGCAAGTAGACTCAACTACATAGTTGACTATCAAATCATCAACTTGGCTTTTACTTAGTTTCACCATTATCTTTCATAGGTAGTGCGATAGCGCTGCCTAAGTAAAGAACGATGTGGGCACAATGTATTATTTTTTTTCTTTTTTCTTCTCCATACCCGGGCACTTCGTATCGAAGGATATGTCGTAGAAACTTCAAAAAGGGCTCATTCGATTGGAAATTGGAGTGGCTAGTGCCCTTTTTAATAGTCGAAAGTGATTGGAGGGCAACTAGCCCCCCCCACGCCCATCTTTCCCCCAAATACATCCAATACAATTTTTGAGATAGCCATTTTGTTCAACGTAGTTGATTTCCAGATTGAAAATATCTTTTTGAGGAGGACACTCTCCCACAACCCTTGGGGCAACGGTCTTAAGTTATGCCCTGGGGGCATAAAAGGTTTTTATAGAAGGCGTTGTCGTAGAAACTTCAGAAAAGACCCATTCGATTGGAAATTCAAAGGGCTAGTGCCCTTTAAATAGTCGAAAGTGATTGGAGGGCAACTAGCCCCCTCCACGCCCATCATTCCCCCAAACACATCCAATCAAAATTTTGAGGTAGCCATTTTGTTCAGCTAAATAATTTCCAGACAGAAAATATGTTTTTGAGGAGGACACTCCCCTACATCCGTCGGGGCAAGGGTTTTAAGTTATGCCCTGGGGGCATATAAGGTTTTTTATAGAAGGTGTTGTCGTAGAAACTTCAAAAAAGGCTCATTTGATTGGAAATTCAAAGGGCTAGTGCCCTTTAAATAGTCAAAAGTGATTGAAGGGCAAATAACCCCCTCTCACGCCCAGGTTTTTGCGTGTCCTGCACGCAATTGCAGCCAACTTCCTTACATAATCAGAGTCAAGCCAATAGACTGTAACACCTATGAAGCTTTTGTGATTTGTTCTCCAAATGTCAGCAGTGATGCAAAGATAGTCACTTTCACGAAATAGTTCATTCAAGGATCTTTTATTGGTATTTACTTCGATTCAACACACGAATATAGTGATTCTCGTGTCATTAGGGTTGCATACGGGACTGTGCAGGTTTTTGAGGAGAACACTCCCCTACAACCCTCAGTGCAAGGATTATAACTTATGCCCTGGAGGCATATAAGGTTTTTATTGAAATCTTTGTCGTAGAAATTTGAAAAAGGGCTCATTCGTTTTGACATTCAAAGGACTAGTACCCTTTTTAATAGTGGAAAGTGATTTGAGGGCAACTAACCCTCCTCTCACGCCCACCTTTTCCACAACATCCAATGAAAATTTTTAGATAGCCATTTTATTCAACGTAGTTGAAAGTTTTGGAAATTAGGTCTTTAAGAATGACAACACTCCCCCCACAGCCCTCAGGGCAAGGGTGGTAAGTTATGCCCTGGGGATATATGAAGTTTTTATTGAAAGCATATTCGTAGAAACTTCAAAAGGGCTAATTCAATTGGAAATTGAAAGGGCTAATGCCTTTTTAATATTTGAAAGCGATTGGATGGGGACTAACGCCCCTCTCACGCCCACCATTTTCTCAAACACATCCAATCAAAATTTTGAGATATCCATTTTGTTCAACGTAGCTGAAAGTTCTGGAAATTAGGTCTTTTAGGATGATAACCCTCTCAGAGCCCTCAGTACAAGGGTTGTAAGTTATGCCATGGTGGCATATAAAGTTTATATAGAAAGTTGTTATAGAAATTTCAAAAAGGCCTCATTTGATTGGAAACTGAAATTGCCCTTTTTAATAGCAGAGAGTGAGTGGAGAGTAATTAACTCCCCTCTTACGCCCACCATTTACCCAAAAGCATTCAATCAAAGTTTAGAGATAGCCATTTCGTTCAACGTAGTTGAAAGTTCTAGAAATTATGTATTTAAGGATGACAAACCCCAGAGCCCCAAGGGAAAAGGTTGTAAGTTCTGCCCTGGGGGCATATAAGGTTTTTATAGAAAGAGTTGTCGTAAAACTTGAAAAGGGGCTCATTCAATTCGAAATTGAGAGGGCTAGTGCCCTTCATAATAATCGAAAATGATTGGAGGGTAACTAACCCCCCTCTCACGCCCAGCATTCTTCCAAATACGTCCGATCAAAATTGTCAGATAGCCATTTTGTTCAACGCAGTAGAAAGTTCTGGCCATTAGGTCTTTGAGAATGACACCCCCCCCCCAGCACTCAGGGCAAGATATGTAAGTTATGCCCTTCGGGCATATAAGGTTTTTATTGAAAATTTTGTCGTAGAAACTTCATAAGGGCTCATTTGATTGGAAATTGAAAGGGCTAGGGCCATTTTTAATAGTTGAAAGGGATTGGAGAGTGACTACCGCCCCTTGGACGCCCACCATTTCCCCAAACACATCCAATCAAAATTTTGAGATGGCCATTTTGTTTAACGTAGTTGAAAGTTCTGGAAATTTGGTCTTAGAGGATGACAACCACCCAAACAGACCTTAGGGTAAGGATTGTAATTTATGCCCTCATTGGCATATAAGGTGTTTATAGAAAGCGTTGTCGTTTCCAAAAGGGCTCATTCGATTGGAAATCGAAAGGCCTAGTGCCCTTTTTAATAGTCGAAAGTGATTGGAAGGCTTGAAATTTTTTGGCAAAGATCAATATGGGTATAATGTATTATTTTGTTGTTGTTGTTGTTGTTTAGACCAGGGCACTTCGTATCGAAGGAGTTGTCGTGGGAACTTCGAAAAGGGCTCATTCAATAGAAAATAGAAAGGACTGATGCCCTTTTAATTGTCAAAAGTGATTAGAGGGCAAATAATCCCCCCTCCATTCCCGTCCTCCCATGCCCACCCTCCCACGCCCATCCTTCCATTTGCCCATTATGTTTAAACACTAAATATTGCCTTAAGATTAAATCAAAATGCACTATGATAATGCTAATACCCAATGAGACATCTCAGCAGTATCTTAAGAAAGACTGAGAGTATTATGTTCAAATTTTTGGGGCTACTTCAGCTCTTAAAATTTAACCAAATCAAAATAGCGTAAGTGTATCCAAGCTATCAAAGAAAGTAAACAGTTTTTTCTGCGAATGGTTTCAAGTTTTCCATTTCAGGTCAGTTAGAAGAGGTATAAAACTAAGTTAAACAGTACTATTTGTGTCCAGATTTTTAAAATGGTCTTTGTCGTAAAAAATATCTGAAAATTTATCTCAACCATACAAATAACAGACCAAACAATAAAGTCTTAAAAAACGAAACGATTTAAAGTATTATTTTCTTTTTCTCTGAAAATACTATGTCAACATAAAACGAACAGAAATTAATTAAAAAAACCTTTTCCACAAAATAAGTTTTTCAAAGAAAAGTAAATAACTCCATTAAACAAAAAATGAACAAAAATAAAATCAAATATTCTACCAAGCGTGAAACTACCACAAATCAGCGTCGATAAATAAATGAAACCCAAAACGAACAGAAATTATAATAAATAACCGAGTCAAACTCAAAACGAGCAGAAATTAACATAAGTTGTGCGCAAAACCTCTGTGCCTTCCCAAGGCCAGAACAGAATTTGGGCTTTACTGAAAAAATACAAATGAATGTGCATTGTCAGTTTAATATACCTATACTGATATTTAGTAATCAAAATGTTAATATTATTTGATTTATTAAAGTTATAAAAGTAAAAACCCCCAATTTTCAAGTTTTTACGACAAAGATTTCAATAAAAACCTTATATACCCCCAGTGCATAAGTTATAATCCTTGCACTGAGGGTTGTAGGGGAGTGGCCTCCTCAAAAAATTATTTTCTATCTGGAAATCAACTACGCTGAACAAAATAGTTATCTCAAAATTTTGATTGGATATGTTTGAGGGATTGATGGGCGTGGGGGGGGGCTATTTGCCCTCCAATCACTTTTGACTATTAAAAAGGGCACTAGCCCTTTCAATTTCCAACCGAAAAAGCCATTTTTGAAGTTTTTACGAAAGTGCAAATTTTGTTCTGGCCTTTGGAAAGCATAGGGGTTTTGAGCCTAACTTATGTTAATTTCTGCTCGTTTTGAGTTTGACTCGGTTATTTATTGTAATTTCTGTTCGTTTTGGGTTTCATTTATTTATTGATGCTGATTTGTGGTAGTATCATGCTTGGTAGATTATTTCATTTTATTTTTGCTCATTTTTGTTTAATGGAGGTCTTTACTTTTCTTTGAAAAACTTATTTTGTGGAATTTTTTTTTTAATTAATTCAAAAAAATATCTACATTGGGTTCTTGCTCTTTCATAATTTGGCGGCTTTTCAGAGCTACTTGTGCTTGGAAGAGAACACGGATCTTGCAGTGCCCCTCTTCCATGCTTTCTTTATTTCCTTCATCATCCATTAGGAGTCTTTTACTTTCAGAGGACTGTTTTTCTGCTTCCTCCCTGTATTTGACAAATGCCTGATGCGAACGAGGGTGGACACGCTACAAAAAAAATAAAAAAATAAAAGACAAAAAACGGAACACGTGACAGATACATTGAAATAGCATAGGTATATGTTGGGATTTAAAGAATATGAAGAAAAGAGGATTTAAGCTGGTAATGAAAAAAAAATGGACCAAGCATGATTGAATACCATACGGTCTGCTCAAACAATTAAATATATGAGGGTGGTAGCCCATCTAACGCCTCTTGCTCATATACCTATTTTCATCAAGTTATTGAAAGATTTGACACGGTTTTTTATTTTCGTGATTTTGGTGCCTGGTAACCATCATTTTGAATTTGGTGCCTGAGGCCTAAGGGTAAAGATAATCTTTGAATCCTAAGGCCTAAGAGCAGTGGCATGAATACAGAAGAATCCTGGGGGGGGGGCAAAGTTTCAAAACTTTGGCTACCTCACGGCGGAAAATTATGCAAATTTTCAACCTAAAAGTTTATTTTCTCTAATATTTACAAAATAGATAGAGTGGCAGATCAAGGGTTCCGGGAAGGGGGAAGGGGCTTGGTTACAATATAAATTACACTCTTGTCTGAAGTACTTGCAGTTGTATCAAAGGTGTCACTACCCCTTTTCCTTTGGGAGATGGCTGCAAAAGTGTGTGATAAAATCAAAACGTGACGACTATATTATATTTAAGGTAAATGGTTTAAAGAGGTGAGTTTTCTGTTAAAGGTCGAGTGAACGGTTCGAAAACGGAATTTTTATGCTTCGAAGTGGCGGAAACTGTAGAAACATATTATTAAAAAGTGTACTATTCCTTATATATTTCTTTTAAACAATTATTTTAGAGAAGGTAAACTTAAAGATATACATTGTAGAGGAAGGGAGAGGGGACAACTGCTTCCCTCCCCCACAAAAATATTAACGCCAGCCTGAGAGAAGAAAGAGAATACTCTGCATATCGACATGAATCCTAACCCAAAGTGTGTTTGGCAACATAACCGGAAGCGAACTGCCGGTTATTCTCTTCTTGAAGATGGCAATTAGCTGAAAATACTCAAACTAATATAAGTAACTATTTGCTTTGTCCCTGGTGTGATTGAGCTCCAAAGCCACGCTACAGTTCACCTCTTTCAGAATTCTGTCTTACTATCAGCATATTTGCTTCTGAAGTTTAAATGCAGTTGTGCATAATTACTGGACAGTTAAAGCTGTTGGAAGATCACGGTAATTAGATAATAGTTGCCAAACACAAGCCTATTTTTAGAAGCCTGATGTGTCCTATAATTCCGAAGACTAAAACTATTTGTTTTCTTCACCATACACTTACCTTCAGATGCTTGTGAAAGACGGTAGTGAGTTACTCATGAATTTGTTCTAATTTCTAAATGACTTTAGAGAAGTTCAAGACAAAAATGTACTTGGTACTTAAGCACCAATAAATACACGAAAAATGTATTTAAGTACGTACTTAAAGTGTGCTTAAAAAATTGTCTTTAAGTATGTATTTAAGTACCTGGAACTATAAGCCTACTTAAGTACATGTATTTAAGTTCCGACGCAACACTGCTTCAGCAGCTCATTTGGCAAGCAATGGCTGTCAAAAATCTGGGTAGCTAGGTGTGGAAAAGCTGTTCAGTTCAGTGACACTAAAGCCTTCAAATTATACTACCCGAGTCGTGCTGATCTAAACAATGCTATTGCCAATCCCCTTAAGATCTACCTTGAGCTATTCAGGGTTGAGGAGTTCTGTTTCCTGCCCCAGCGCTGCCTTAAATGTCACAGTGTTGGTTATATCGCTACCAACTGCAAGCAACAAGAAAAGTGCTCACACTGTGGCGGCACTGTTCAGATGTCTTCAAGAGTTAGCCCGTGTAAAAAGCCCCAAATGTGTTTAAATTGTAGCTCAAAAAAGCACAATTGCCACCACGCCTCATGCCCATTTAATCAAGCACAGCCATCCTCTTGTATTATGATGAGTTGCAAGGTGTACTGTTGGAATATGAATGGTAAAGTGCCGGAAAAATTGCCATTTCTTAGTGATCTATCGACGAAATATGACCTTATTCACCTCCAAGAACATTTTCTCACTGAAGCCAGTGTCAACTTGCTAAAATTTTCTCCAGATCATCATTATATTATACAGCCAGCACGTAAATACAGCACCCACGGACGTCCTTTAGGAAGGCTTGCTATAATCTCCAATTCTGGTCCCCTCCCCCTGCCTGTCTCCAGCAAAGTGAAGACTTAAACTTTATTAGGTGTTGGGATTTTATTGTAGCTAATGTTTACTTTCCTACTAATTACAATACTATCATTTTGGAGCAAAAGTTTGCTATCACTTGCAAGAGACTAGGAGACTGAATAAAGAAATTACTAAGGGACGGCTTACCATTAGTGACTTTGGGCCGAACGAGGTCGAGGCCGAAGGGCTTAACCGAGTCCGTTGATTTTGAATGAAATTTATCAATTATTTTGCAGTAAGTTTCATCAAGACATAGCTAATTGTAGAAAGAGAATAGCCAAGACAGATAATCCAAGTAATTGAGATGGTAAATGTTTAAATGGCTGCGGCACGGGTAAATGGTGGGAGTAAGTCTGACTATTAGTTATAATGTTGAGCTACCTACAATACAGGTAGGACTTGACAGAATGTACTCAGACCATCTGCCCCTGTCTGTCACTATCCCATGTACTGTGAATGCATACCCGTCGAAACGTAAACCGAAGCTCGTGAGTGACTGTAAAAAGGTCTCCGCCCTTTATTCCGACAAAAGTGCGACGAAGTCCTCGGAAAAATTAAGGTCCCATTTCATCTGCTCTGGTGGAATGCTGACTCACCTGATAGTGAAATAAGACTGCAATTGAACCTATACTTTGCTGAAATATGCCACACTTTAAAAATAGCTGAAAACTCAGCTGTTCCAAGTGTTGAATTGCGCCGTACATCTCGAGTAAAAAGGATGGGCCCGAAACTCTGATATGGTGAATGCAAAGGCTCAGCCAAGTTTTGGCTGCAGATTTGGCATGAGAATGACAGGCCTAAAAGTGGTGAAGTCAATCAAATTCTTATTTTTACTAAGTGGAAATTTGCAAAAGAACTGCGTAAACATCGTAAAGCTTTAAAACTTGAAACTGTGTCGAAAATCATGGATAATCCTAATCTGATTTGGAATCTGTGTGCAAAGCCTGCTGAGTATAATAATCCAATTTTTAGTGCGGTTGGTGAGAAAGAATGGGTTGATTATTTTAGTGCGGAATTTGCAGCCCCAGATGAGTCGAAAAACCAAATGTTTTATTAGCAACTAAGTCCCCTTCTTACTGAAGAGTTACCAGATTATTATGACGCAAGGTGTCGTACCATATTTATTTTGCTCAGGAACCATAACGCCTGTACTGAAACAAGGAAAACCCACAACAGAACCGTCTTCTTATAGATTGATTAAGATTTTCGAATTGTTAATAATAGGCGACATTAGGAAGTGTTGCAAGGCCCCTTCCCACCAGTTTGGTTTCCAGTCAGGAATGGGATGCACTCACGCATTATATTTTGTAGCAAATGTTTTGTTAGATGCACACGTTTCTAATGAATTGCTGGCTATTTGGGAATACGATATATGCTGCGCATTTGACTCGGGCATACATGTGCAGATAATGCTAGAATTATGGAATAATGGTGTCAACACAGCTATTGTTCGACCTCTTTATGATCTGTATCGCCAACTAAATATGTGTTTATGCATTCCTAATGCAGAACCCACTAGGAAATTCCCTGTAAAAAAATGTATAAAATATGTTGCGACTTCTTCGCCAGAGCTGTTTATTAATAGTGTTTCCGAGGTGCAGTCCAAAGTCACTACAAACTGTATTCTAAGAGGAATAGATGTGACCATAGTTGGATTTGCGGACGATATCTTGAATTTTTCTGGGAAAATAACATCCCTAGGAAGTAATTTTAATATCATGTCATCTCAGTATGGTGATATTGGCCTTAGTCTTAATGTGTCAAAGCCAGAAGTAATGTTGTTTAATTGGAATAAATCTGTTCTACCTCACATTTAACTAGAATCCCAGTGTGTCAAGCGTATGGAGTCACTAGTATACTTGGGACTGCCCATCGGTGACACACTGTCATCTATCCGTTCGCTAATCATCACACATATAGAGCGTAAAATTAAAACTGTGAATGGGGCCACAATTTCTTCGAAGAGAAATCTTAATAGGTTTTCACTGGGTAGAATTTATAATGGTGCCGTGATACCACATATATTATATATAACATCATTTTAGAAACTTCTGCGTAATGAAGATAAATTTAAAATCTGTAAAATTTTCTTCAGATATTTGAAGTTTCTGCTGCAAGTTCCACTGAGAACGAGTAATTAGTACCTGATCCGGCAATACGCAGTAACTGATCCATTTTCTGCAATTAATCAGTTGCTTGACAAGTATTGTGCTAAGTTGGAAGGTAGCAGCCATCCTTGGTTACTCTACTCTCGTCACTTTGACTGATGTGTATGTGCATTTGCTTTGTCTGTACCATTAAGTGTATACTTTTGTTTTCTTTTTTTCTGCTGTTTTTTCCTTCTATTTCTGTGTTTGTGATGGGTGTAAAATAAATTCAATTCAAATCAGTGCTTTCTGCGAGAGATTTTCAAACATAAACATCGTGGACACCAATAGTCAACTGTAGTTTATTAATAGTTGGATGATTGATCGCAACTTAGTAATATGACTGAACTTCCATGATGAGGAGCTAAGTAACTTTCCTTTAGCTGTTCAAATTCATTTAAAATAATGCAGGATTTGACAAGACGTCAGTAGTAAAAGCCTTCGCTATACTAGAGATACATTTTATAAAGTGACCAGAACATCACCATAATCCCATACTCCGACCATGAATATGTATTTACAGGCGAAAGGGAGTCCAAATATGGGGACTAAAAATTGCCTCTGACGATAACATCACGGGGAACTAATATAAGGAAGGATTTTCAACAGTAAGAGAATAAAATTCAGAGAGAGAACAGTTTGATTATGCTCTTTTTTATTTTGATGGGATGTTTTGAGAATATATTTAACGTGGGAATTCTAAATGCATAAGTGTGGTCGGTATAATACACAAGAGCCAAATGGGGAGCGTGGGCAATATGAAATATTATGTAGTTTTAGGAATATACATATAGTCGAAATAATAAAGCTGTATACATTTTAGGCAATAATTATGGCAGCCATTAGTCATCCATGCCCCAACCCTCAAATACCCCAATACCCCTCCTCCCTCCATCTTTTTGGTCCTAGGTATTTAATATAATGCGTTCTGGACAACCTGTTTTTCATAATTCCTTCTGTACTTTCCGTAATTTTGTTACTAAAGTATTTTGTTATGACAAAAATTATTTTAGAGACTTACTCCTTTTCAAAAAAGAGAAAGACTTGAAATATCAGTTGTTCACCAACTAAAGCTATTTATGAGGGAATGACTACCCCACGCAAATGATGTAAACGTAAGAAAAAAGTTATCAAAACATCCTCAGACCCCATCTATTTAGATTTGGATAGGAGAACGGATTAAACACTCGATTCGGATACTTTTTACTTAACAATATCAAATATGATAATTTAGAATGTTGTCATTTTAAAAGTTTCCCAAGACCTAAACAGACAAATTACCGAAATTATTAGTACAAATTCCAATGATTTCCAAAATTTTAATTTATGAAAATTAAATTTTCGAAGATGTGTCTATAGGCTACAGTATGTCCCGGGAAAATATTTTGAAGTACATACCTCCACTTTTCCCCTCTATTTTCATGTTTCAATTTTAAGCAAAATTTCTTCTATATAATTCAGGCATAAAACACTTTAATTTCATGTTTCACTTTTAAGCAAAATTTTCTTTCTATACAATTCCAGCATAATACGGTCTTATTCTCTTCAAAATAACACTTAAAATTATTCAAGATATGCGTTGAACAAAGCTGACTCACAGAGCTACTTTAAAACGATAGTAAAACTTTGAAAAGATTTTGGCTGCATTCGTTTAGAAGACCGGGGAAATATGTATGTATTTTCAAAATTTTTCTCAATTGACATGAGAGAAAAACGTTAATTGGACTAATAGTTAAAATTATTCTCAAATATTTGGTGAACTACAGACACAAAAATTGAATTTTTGATGAATCTACTGAGTTTAAACTTTGGTTAATTTAAGACTATTTTTCATATTTGTGTTATTTTTGTGGATCGAAGGGGCTTGGATAATATGGCTCCCTATTAGGGTGATGACTTTTAGGATTCAAGGGTTGATCTGAGTAAACAGCTAGAAAATGTTTTTTTCTAGCAAAATATATATTTTATTCTAAACAAATGGTTCGAAAAGATGGGTTAATAGATCCTTAATTTAGAAATCTACTGATTTTTATTTAGGTGTTACAGAATGTGATTCATCATTTGAAAACACTATATGTGATATTGCTTCATATAGGCAAATTGAAAAACGTGAATTTTACAATATTAATGCAATGAAAATGACATCCTTCTAAATCATGATTATATTTTAAAACTGTAGACCTCTGCCCATGTACAAGACTGTTACAACTGTTACATTCTGTTTATGTTTCAAAGTTTATTTTGGAATATTTCGTTGAAATGTAAGATCTGGAATTATTTTGTAGTGTTGTTTCGTGATTTACCTTGTCAGTGTTAAATTCTGTTGATGTTTCAAAGTTCATTTTGGAACTTTTTCGTTGAAATTTAAGACGTTGAATATTTTTATAGTGTTGTTTCGTGGTTTCCCTTCTCACTGTTACATTCTGTTGATGTTTCAATGTTCATTTTGGAATTTTTTCATTTAGATGTAAGACTTGGAATCTTTTTGTAGTGTTGTTTCGTAGTTTACCTTGTCACTGTTAAATTCTGTTGATGTTTCAAAGTTAATTTTGGAATTTTTTTCAATTAAAATTTAAGACTTGGAATATTTTATAGTGTTGTGTCGTGGGTTTACCTTGTCACTGTTACATTTTTTTAATGTTTCAAAGTTCATTTTGGAATTTATTCGTTGAAATATAAGATTTGGAATATTTTTGTAGCATTTAGTCGTGATTTACCTTGTCACTGATACATTCTGTTGATGTTTCAAAGTTCATTTTGGAATTTTTTCATTGAAATGTAAGACTTTAAATATTTTTATAGTCCTGTGTCGTGGTTTACCATGACGCAGTTGCATTCTATTGATGTTTCAAAGTTCATTTTGGAATTTATTGGTTGAAATGGAAGAATTAGAATATTTTTATAGTGTTGTATCGTGGTTTACCGTGTCACTATTACATTCTGTTGATGTTTCAAAGCTCATTTTGGAATGAGAATTTACCAGGTAGTTGAGTTGATTCTTTCAAAATTAAATAATGGACAATTGGGGCAATCAATATTTATTGCAAATATAAAAGCAATAGACTCTTATAAGGATAATCAGTAATGAGATTAAACATAAATTGATCAATAGGAGTTCTTCCTTAATGTCAAATTTCTCTTATAAAAATCTTGCCTTTATTTCTTAAGAAATTTGAAGATTTCCTGTAGTGGGACCATGATTTTCTTGATCTTATATTTTTTTTCGTTGTGATATCTTTCTTGTTTGCCATACCTTCTTTTCCATGACCATTGTTTTGATTTTGAGCTTTCATAGGATGGTAATGCTACCTTTTTTCCGATAGTTTCTTACTTGACCAATCTATAATTGAGCTTCTCTCTATTCTATTTGAATTCATCTCCTCCAGATTCATCTAATTTATTCTAAAGTCCCCATGCTCTAAATTGATTGCATTAGACTCATACGAGTTCGTAAAATCATGATAGTGGCCCTTACAGATGATACAATCACAGTAAAAAGATACTTTTATTTCAATATTGTCATCCATCATAGTTTAATTTGAAAATAGCTGTGTGATTGCTTCAGTTAACAGGTCTACAAATAGATGAAGCATTAAGCTTAAAGATGTTTATTGCTTAAAGTTCACTATTACACATGACTTAGATTATTCTTTTTAAATGGTCTCTGGGATATTTTTTGCCTAATATCCTTAGCTATATTTAGTCGAATTTATTAATTTCAGTAGAATGTTGTAAAAAAGCTTATTTCAATTTTCAGCAAAAAAAAACGATCCTTCATGTTTCAAACGGTATCCTATAGCCAAACATGACGTATGAGTCGTAAATGAAAAAGGAAAGCTAGCTAAAACATGTTTATTGCTTAAAATATATTCAACAGACAAAAGTATTTGGAAAAATATACATGTTTACACATTAAAAAAAGCAATATTTAAATGACAATATTACTCATCCATAAATTATGATTCCATAAAACCCCTTTTAACGGACTTTTTTTTACTGTATTGAATACATTTAGCACTCTTAGGTGATTGTTCAGGCATCCACTGTGCAAAGTATCTCACTTCATCTTCAGAGCGATGACTTTCGCCTTCAAATCTGTGGCAGTTAAATTGTTCTAAATCTAGCTGAGTGATCTATTCCGGTAAAAGACCTAATAGTAAAGGAAATGTTTAAGCTTAAATATGTTTATTGCTTGATCCTTTTATAGAAAGAGCATAAGTTTAGGTCTTTAGATATCTGATGCATTTTTCCGTATCAGGTATCTTTTCAGGTACCCAGTGAGCAAAATACCTAACTTCATCTTCAAGATCATGTACTGAAGGCAGGTATTTCTCACATTTGAAGTCTTCTAACTTGAATAATGGTATATCTTTATCACATTTTCCTAGTAAGAGCTTATCAGTCGGCACACTTCCCTTAACATTAACAGCTTGGACACTGAAAAATCTGCATATTTCTTGAATTTACTCTTGTTTATTTTTTATTTCATAACCATTTTCATTACCTGGTCTTATGATTTTATCGTAAAAGCCGTTCCGATTTACAAAATTTAATGTTGGATATCATCTTTTTTTTTATCTTATTTAAACATATTGTTTTTGACGTTCGATTTATAGCTATAAACTTAACGGCGCTGTTCATCTAGCAATAGGAAGGTCGCTTCCAAAAAACACCAGTTGATGAATATTTCAGTCCAATATATTTTGTGTCAATCACATCAAACATTATAATAGCTGAAAAAGGCTTAAATTAAATAAATTTGTAAGGGACTGGAAACCTTCAACCCTATAATGGTCAATGCCCTTAACATAATTATAAAAATATGCTAAGATGAATAAAGTATGAGGAGCAAAACATAATCGGAAGAAATAAGAGTGTAAAATCAAAACAATTTATCATATTTTGGGCTTGAACAATTATTCAACTTTATTTTTGGTCATTTCTCATTCAACGTATTACCTCTTTAGTTTTAGTTGAAGAGTAAACATCCTTTGTGGAAAAAACTCATTATATCTAATTTAGAATTCCATGGGTACTACTTTATTCAACACTGAAAGTATGTATTCCCTCACTTATCTAAACAAGCAACTACATCATTAAGTTTGGAATTGGAAAAAAAAAATATTCTATCATACTATTTTGTGCTTGAATAATTATTCGACTTTATTTCTGCTATTCTTTGATTTAATGTAGAAGCTCTTTACTTTAAGTTGAAAAAAACTGTATTTTATGTTACAAAATTAACACTTTTAGCAGTTCTTTGTCATTATGAGATGGCCAGACCTCTAAATTAAGGATCCATATACCCATTTGCACGTACCATCTGTTTAGAATAAGCTATATTTTATGTTAAAAATAAAAACTTTTAGCAGTTCTTAGCCATTATGAGATAGCCAGACCCAGGGCAGAGGTCTACAGTTTTTAAATATAATTATGATTTTGAAGGATGTTGGCCCGGCAGCATTGTTTCCTTTACGCATTTCTTATAGCGGCATTCAAACCCCTGAGAGAGAATGCTACTAAGAGCAAGTTGGACGATTGAGCGGATAATGGGAGGGAGGGGTCAGATATCCCTAAAGTAAATTTCAGCTGTCTAAAAGGTAAATATCCTGTAAAGCTCAAGGGAATAAATATTTTTGGTCGGGCTAACATTGATCTTGATTGACTAACATTTTCTACAGTACAATGTAACTTTACTTTTATTGTATTTCTTTTTAAAGTCAATGATACTATTTGCATTAATATTGTAAAATTCACGTGTTTCAATTTGCCTATTTGAATCGATATCACATACAGTGTTTCCAAATGGTGAATCACATTCTGTAACAGCTAAATAAAAATCAGTAGGTTTCTAAATTATGGATCTATAAACCCATTTTTGCGTACCATTTGTTTAGAATAAACTATATTTTTTTCTAAAAATAAACATTTTCGCTGTTTTACTCAGATCAACCCTTAAATCCTAAATGATTCATCGCCGTTTGAATCCTAAATGAATCCTAAATGATTCATCAGCCAAAATAATGTCAAAGTTTTACCTATGTTTTCAAGTGACTTGGAGAGTTAGCTTTGTTCAACAAATATCTTGAATAATTTTAAGTGTTATTTTGAAAAGAGGATAAGACCGTATTATGCTGGAATTGTATAGAAAGAAAATTGTGCTTAAAAGTGAAACATGAAATTAAAGTGTTTTATGCTGGACTTATACAGAAAAATTTTCTATACAAAAGAGGGGAAAAAATTGGAGGTATGTACTTCAAAATGCTTTTTCGGGACATACTGTAGCCTCTAGCCACATCTTCGAAAATTTTAGTTTCATAAATTAAAATTTTAGAATGAATTGGAATTTTGTCTAATAATTTGGGTAATTTGTCTATTTAGGTCATGTTTATGTTTTTGATGAGAATCCTCCCACAAAGCCCTCAGGGCAAGAGTTGTAGGTTATGCCCTGGGGGCATACAAGATCTTTATAGAAAGCTTTGTCGTAGATATTTCAAAAAAGGCTCATTGAATTGGAAATTCAAAAGACTAGTGCCCTTTTTAATAGTTGAAAGTGATTGGAGGGTAACTAGCCCTCCTCTCACGCCCACCTTTTCCCCAAACACATCCAATCAAAATTTTGAGATAGCCATTTTGTTCAACGTAGTTGAAAACTCTGAAAATCAGGTCTTTGAGGATGACAACCCCCCCCCCCCCTCAGCCCTCAGTGCAAGGGTTATAAGTTATGCCCTGGGGGCATAAAAGGTTTTCATAGAAAGCGTTGTCGTAGAAACTTCAAAAGGGGCTCATTCAATTGGAAATGAAAATGGCTAGTGCCCTTTTCAACAGTCGAAAGGGATTGGAATCCAAACATTTATCCAAACCGATCCAATCAAAATTTTGAGATAGCCGTTTTCTTCAAAGTAGTTACCAGCTCTGGAAATTAGGTCTTTGAGGATGATAACCCCCTCAGAGCCCTTGGGGCAAGGGTTATAAGTAATACCCAAGGGGAACATGAAGTTTTTATTGAAAGCTTTGTCGTAGAAACTTGAAAAAGGGCACATTCGATTGGAATTTCAAAGGTCTAGTGCCCTTTTTAATAGTCAAAAGTGATTGGAGGGCAACTAACCCCCTCTCACGCTCACCTTTTCCCCAAATACATCCAAGCAAAATTTTTCGAAAGCCATTTTCTTCAACGTAGTGAAAAATTTTGGAAATTATGTCTTTAGGAATGACACCCCCCACTTCCCTCAGGGCAAGGGTTGTAAGTTGTGCACTGAGGACACATAAGGTTATTGTAGAAAGCGTCGTCATTCGATTGAAAATTGAAAGGGCTAGTGCCCTTTTTAATAGTTGAAAGTAATTGAAGGGCCACTAATACCCCTCTCAGGCCCACAATTTTCCCAAACACATACAATACAAATTTTGAGACAGCCATTTTTTTCAACATAGTTGAAAATTCTGGAAATTATGTCTTTGAGTATGACAACCACCCTAACAGCCCTTAGGGTAAGGGTTGTAACTTATGCCCTTGGGGCATATAAGGTGTTTATAGAAAGCGTTGTCGTAAAATCTCCAAAAAGGCTCATTCGATTTAAAATTGAAAGGACTAGTGCCCTTTTTAAAAGTTGAAAGTAATTGGAGGGCAACTAATCCCCTTCTCATGCCCAACATTTTCCCAAACACATCCAATCAAAATTTTGAGATATTTTTTTTTTTGTTCAACGTAGATATAGTTTCTGGAAATTAGGTCATTTAGGATGACAACCCCCTCAGAGCCCTCAGGACTAGGGATGTAAGTTATACCCTGGGGCCATATAAGGCTTTTATAATAAAGTGTTGTCGTAGAAACTTCAAAAAGGCCTCATTTGATTTGAAATTGAAAGGGCTAGTGCCCTTTTTAATAGTCGAAAGTAAATGGAGAGCAACTAATCTCCCTCTCAAGCCCACTATTTCTCCAAACACATTCAGTTAAAATTTTGAGATAGCCATTTTCTTCAACGTAGTTGAAAGTTCTGGAAATTACGAGTTTGAGGATGAAACCCCCCCCTCCAAACCCCTCAGGGCGTGGTTTGTAAGTTATGCCCTGGAGGCATATAAAGCTTTTATAGAAAGTGTTTTCGTAGTGGCTTCAAAAAGGGCTCTTTCGATTGGAAATTGAAAGGGCTAGTGCCCTTTTTAATAGTCGAAAGTAATTGGAGGGCAACTAGCCCCCCTCTCAAGCTCATCATTTCCCCAAAAACATCCAATCAAAATTTTGAGATAACCATTTTGTTCAACATAGATCAAAGTTCTGGAAATTACGTCTTTGAGGATGAAACTATCCCCAGAGCCCTCAGGGTTAAGGTTGTAAGTTAAGCCCTGGGGCATTTGAGGCTTTTTATAGAAAATATTGTTGTAGAATCTTCAAAGAATTCTCATTCAATTGGAAATTGAAAGAGCTAGTGCCCGTTTTTAATAAGCTAGTCAAAATTGACTGGAGGGCAACTAACATCCCTCTCAAGCCCACCATTTCTCCAAACACATCCAATCAAAATTTTGAGATAGCCATTTTTTTCATCATAGTTGACAGATTGAAATTTGAGAGAAAAGTGCTTTTAATTTTTTTCACTTATAACTTTAAGAAAACAAAAATTAATTAAGATTTTAAGGAATAAATATCGGCATATGTATATTAAATTGACAATGCACATTTTCTTCAATAAATTCATTTGAATTTTTTTCAGTAAAGTACAAATTATATTCTGGCTTTTAGAAATCATAGGGTTTAGAACCCTACTCAGATTAGTGTTTGCTCGTTTTTAGTTTGACTTATTTTAATTTCTGTTTGTTTTTGGTTTCATTTATTTATTGATACTGATTTGTGGTACTTGTATGTTTGGTAGATTATTTGATTCTATTTTTGTTCATTTTTGGTTTAATGGATTTCTTTTAAATTTTTTTTTGAAAAATTTATTTTGTACAAAAAGTTTTTTTGACTAATCTTTGAAAAGACTGCAGTATGAAAAGATATCAAAAATATACTTTAAAAAAAAAGTGATTTTACGTTTAAATTTTGTTGTTTTTTGATTAACAAAGGCACCATAACTTTCAGTTTTCGTTTGAATGAGCCCTCTCTCGACATTCTAGGACCACTGGGTCGATACGATCACACCTTGGGAAAAGAAAAAACAAACAGATAAACACACATCCGTGATCTTTCTTTTGGCAAAAAATACCAAATTCCACATTTTTCCAGAGAGGAGCTTAAAAACTCTACAGTAAGGTTCTTTGATACGCTGAAACTGACGGTGTGATTTTCATTAAGATTCTATGACCTTTAGGGCTTGTTTTCTCCTTTTTTCGAAAATAGCGCAAATTTTCTGAGGCTCGTAACTTTTTAGTAGTGAGTCTAAACTTGATGAAACTTAAACATTTATAATCAGCATAAGAATTCGATTCTTTTGATGTATCTATTGATATTAAAATTTTCGTTTTTGAGAGTTTGGATTACTATTGAGACGAGACGCTCTTACTACTATAAAGTTCGTTACCAAGAACTGTTTGAAAAGCTTGGAAGTATAAAACGAAATCTTCATTGTAACAACTATGATCCAAACCCTTAACAGGCGGTTTGCAAGAACACCTCTCGTATGTTCCTCCTCCAAGCCCCCTCAATAGGCTACGCAATTAAGGTACAAGCACTAACATATCAAATTAGATTATTAAAGGTTTGGTTGGTTCTGTTGGTAAAGCGATCGACTTCGAATTAGAGTGACTTGCGTTCGACTCATGCTTGTTTTAGTTTTTTTGAATCATGGTTTTCTCCCTTCTTTACGATCATTCTATGTGATCATCTTCAGATGTTTTAATTGTTTTTTAAATTGTGATGCACTTATCTTTTAAAACAAGTCCCAGGAAGCTATTCAGCTCAAGCATTTTTATTCAAAAGGGAATAGAGGTCATCCATTTCATGGTTGCAATGACATTCTGAGTAAATCACTTTATCCATACCCCAACGAATGGCGTAATTGTTTGAGCGATGGGGGGCCATCGTTGGAAGCAATTTTTGCAAATCAAGTGAAAAGGACAGAGAAAACTAAAAAACGAGCTGTATAGTAATAAAAAAGGTAAACATGTACTAAATGAAAATGACCTGTTTCAGTAGATACTTGAATTATGAAGTTTTATCTTAGTCTTGACAACATTTTCGGAGAAAATAAGTTTCAGCTGGGAGGGGTTAAACTAGGGTCTGGGGGAAAACTGAGGTCTGGGAGGGGAAGTTGCCCCCCTTTGTCACACAGAAAATTACGCTACTGACCTCAGCCCCATACCAATTAGGGGTTGGAGAAGTGTAGGCACGTGGTTCTGAAACCACTCAAAGTTGTATATTAAACGAAGGATAACTTATTGTTATACTTACTTATTCCAATTATTTACTTAACAATTCCACCGTAATATTTTCTCCATACGCAGTATTGTGCATCCAGAGAGGAAGAAAGATAAATGAAAATAGTTCTCTAAGAGAAATCAGGTAATTCTTCCTAAAATTTTTGAAATTAAAACAAACTTTTTTTGAAATTAAAACTATTATCGTAGATACTCGATAGAGTTTGTTTCTTAAGTGATACTAAATTATTTTTTATAAACAAAGAATGAATTTAATGATCTATTTGTTCTTTATTTTATTTAATTTTTTTACAAAAACGACACTATGTTTTGATTTTTTTTTGTTCCACTCTAAACTTATATTTTCCTTTAATTCTTGTACGGCTTCTTAGTTCTGCTCCTTAATAAAGTTTGAGGTCTCTTATTTTCCCTAAATTGGAGGGGATTAGAAATTATATATATATATATAAAAAAAAATTCAACTGAAACTAAGGACCAGCATTAAAACTTAAAACGAACAGAAATTATCCTGTATAAATAAAATAGGTCATAGCAGTGTTGTTTCTAAGATAAATTTTAATCAAAACCGAGCATAGATTAACTAAAAAAAACTTTCTGAGGAAAGTAAAGAGCAAAATTGAAACCTAAAGCGAACAAAAATTACTGGTTTACACCCTATCTAACATATATGAATAAATCCGATGCAAATAAATCAACTGGTAGTATTTCTCTATGTTTGTAACATTATAAAAAACTAGCGCTTTACATAAAACACAAAAGAATATAGGAGTTTTGGTGAGGTAAAAGTAAACCTTTTAAGGACACTTTTAACAGTATAAAAGTAAAGCATTTTTAGATTGATTCTTTACTTATTTTTTTGTTTAATTTGGCATCACTAATGCAAAATGAGCTCAGTTTAATGATTGACTGTGGTTTTGGATCTGAAAAGGACATTTCATGATTATTTTGTAAACAAGCTCGAAGTGTCACTACAGACTCGCTTTAGAATTTGTATCACAACTTAACCTCCTCCGCTTTATAGAGAGAAATAACTGGATTTCTAGAGTTCATATTACGGTTGATATGTTCTTCATTTCGAATAATACTATGTGAGACCAGGATGCTACCTAAAAAATCAATTCATTATTTTATATGCTGTGTAATGACATTAAACTTATTATTTTTTTGCCTATGTTTTTAAGATAATTTTAATTGTATACTGAAACATACTGATATCACACCTTCTGTAGGACAATGAAATGCTTTATAGATTAGTTTGCTGTTGTAAGGCTACGTATTTACTTTTGGCTCCTAAACCAATATTCTTGTTTTTTACTTGCCTATTGTGTTTTCAGTAAAGCGCTAGTTTTTTTTAATGTTACAACCATAGGAAAATATAACCAGTTGATTTGTTTGGATTAGTTTAATTGATATATGTTAGATAGGCTGTGAAGTAATAATTTTTGTTCGTTTTAAGTTTGAACTTTGCTCTTTACTTCCCTCGGAAAAACTTTGTTTTTAAATTAATAATCTTTGATAGCCAAAGTGAAAAGATCATCATACTTTGGAATTATTCACCTAACCCTGAAAACCTGACAGCAGATGATATTATTCATCTAGTAGCAAACTCCTCTAAAGCTAAGCAGGTAGGAAGAACGCGCTCCTTTCGGATCAAATTTGCTGAAAAGGCTTATTTTGAACAAGCATCTCTTGAAAGTTTTTTGGTTGGTTATGAGCGCCTACCTATTAGCGAGTTCAAGTTTCTGGTAATGCAATGTTATAATTGCCAGCAATAACATCATGCCACGAAGCTGCAAAAGAATCCTCCTAAATGCGCAAGCTATTCCGACAGTCATCCAAAAGCTAAAGACACTCCGCATAATAACCCTATAGAACATAGTTTTTGTGGCTCAGCTGACCATCTTTCATGCTCCTTTGTGTGTCCAGTCGCGCAAGCGACTACGATCTGAGTTATTTCTTGAAACATTAATGGTAGTGTTCTAATGAAGCGACCTCTTCCAGAAGATTTCTCAAATTGATTGTGATATTATATGCTTATAAGAACATTTTTTTTCGAAAGAGAGGCTTGGTTTGCTTAAGCTATGGTTGGAATAACGTTTTCAGATCTCTGGTGATCCACAGTGACAGAGGCGAGGCATAAGATGGCGTTGAAGTCTTAGCAAGAGCTGATTTTTGCCTTTAATTTATAGCCGTTTCTTTTGTGAAAAGATCTTACATCTAAGATCTCACATCGTTCTGCAAAGATTTCCGTTCTTTTAGCTCATTTTTGTTCTAAGATCTTACAGCTCACTGATGTTAGCAAAAAGTGTTAAAACGCCATCTTTCTACCATATAGAACAATTATGAGAGAAGCTTGATGATATACTCACAATTTTTCTTAGACCGCTGATCAGACAAGATTGATGAAAGACGTTTGCAAAAGAACGCTTTGAGATGTAAGATTTCCTTTCTAAGCGTTCTTTGTCAAAAGATGTAAGATATTAGCACAATGATGAGTAACAAGAACGGCCCTTATGTTTCCACGTGTTAGGTTGCCCCTACTATCAGGGCTGAAATTTGGTAGCGTGTTATAAACTGAGGCTTTGGGGTAAGAATCGGACTTCAGAATTCAGTGACAACTGATTTTTATTACAAAAGAAGATAAAAAAGAAAAATATTCTAATTCTAATTATGTTGAATATTTCTAAACCTCTTCTAGGTCTACAGTCTATGGTCTACTTGTTCAATCCACCAATTTTTACCGAAAAGAAAAGATTGAGTTAATTCTAGGCTATCGAATGTTTCTACTTAAAAGAGTTACACTAGAATAGCTAGTCAAGGCTTCAGTTCAGGGGTATTAAAATCCTTTAGTTCAAACTATTACTGAGCTAAGATAGGAATAACCGTACTTGATTTTATTCTAATTTACATTAACCCAAACCAATAGATCCTCTTATTATTTCTTGAAAAGGGCTTTGTGTTCCTTGGACCTTTAGTATGCTTTAACTTTAGCAGGGAAAACTCTCAATTGAATATATCTGAACATAAAGGTCTGGAAATTCTTTGATGGACGATATTATTCCCTTTTTCCCTAACCTATCTGTATAAACATTGAGGCCACCTTTGTATAAACAGTCAGTACGGGTTTAACGAAATGAAAGAATGATTAAAAAGGAAACAGTGTTCTCCTTCGTATAAACGTCTGAAGACTGCTCAAGGGGGAACGTAATGTTGTTGTCTGATAATTCCAATTTTCTGGGTATAAGGTCTTTATAAAAGTCAAGCTAGGTTCCAAGGAACTCTAGGCTGAAACGGAGAAGCACAAAAGGCTCTCTTAACGTTGATTTCTAGGTTAAGGACCTTTCTCCTGTTTGAACCCTGAGTTATTCGAAGCTTTTTCTACAAGTTTAAATTTCTGGGAAGAAATTTATTTTAGCTTATACTAACCTTAAGAATGCTGTTTTTTTCAAATGACTCAAGCCTTGGCTAAGTGAAAATACTACCGAATTATAAACCCAAATCACCAACTTGTAGTAAAATGTTAGACTTCAGCACTAGTTGTTATTCTTGTCTCCTACATACGTATTAAAGTTATCTCCAAGTGACAGAAATCTTTTAGAGGTTTTCTTCTTATTTTAATTTTATGTTCAAGGGGAATTCAGACAGACAGTGGTAGTCTACCTTAATTACAAAGTAAAACACTTACTCGTTGTTTGTTCCAAAAAAAGACTACTCTGTTTTCGTTCCCGAATCCGTATTTTAAGCTTTGTCTTATTTTGTCATTCTTGTCTCTCATTGGCCAGAGACCAGTTTTGATGTAATCCTAATAATAGTTCTTTGTTCAAAAGTTAGTTTCTGCTTTCTCTATTAAAAATCCTGTTTTGTCATGTGATTCAAATCGCGTAATATTCTTGAAGTTGACCTCTCGATTTTGAGACGGTACGGTATTTGTATTTGCGTTTTATGGACCTTGTTGGATCAAGGTAATTCTTATTCAAATCTAATGTTGGGTTTGTTTTCCTTACACAAAGAAAATTAATACTTCGTTACTTTTATCATTACTCAAAAGTCATAGTTTGCTATTTTTACTATTTAGTCAGGTTATGATGGCTTTCTCACATTCTCGCAATCTCCCACACTTAAAATTCTTAGTACAGTTATTTTTTCTTAATAAAAGAATAACTTTGCTAAGAATCAATTTAGTTCAATTTCTTCTTGTTCCACAGTTACGTGAAAACCTTGAGACTTTTGTTTCCTATAGTCTAACCATAGTTTTCTCAATATTTTGAATATTATTCCTATAGAAAATAGTCCTAATAGAGAGATAAATAGATTAAAGGTATTGAGAATAAATGTCTAATAGCTAGCTATTTTCCTTCCTCTTTCGTCTCTTAAGGAAATGTGCATTTTTCTCAATTCAGCCATGCCAATCTGCGTCTTGGAGTTGTTCTGGAAATATATAGAGATTAAATCTTCAAATTTTTTGTCCCATTCGTTTTTATTCCAGCTATGGATAGGTTCCGTTTTAGACTAATTATAGATATGTTTGAAGGTGCCATTTCTTTTGTAATCTGTACCCTATACATCCTGTTTATTTTTAACATCTCTGCGGTTAGAGAAAATTCTTCTGGCAATTCTACTATTGAGCTGCCCTTTATATACGTGAATTTACTGTTATATACGTGAATTTACTGTTTTTCTCTGTTTTGCATTCGAAATGTATTCTTATTTCTTCTTTGAAAGGAGATGTGATTATATACTTTTCCCTTTCCAATTCTTTGGATTAAGATTTTATTTTCCTTTAAAATTTTGGTTTCACACGCTTTATTAATTGATGCATTATTTTTCATGTAATTTGCTACACTGCAGGAGTTCAATTGTGTGCATCTAATAAGAAATAGGTGGTTGCAAAATAGTGGTATACCCTTTAAGTTACATTCTTTTTCTATATTGTAAGCTTCTAAGAAATATCTCGTTTGATCTTTACTCAACCCAAAATATTTAAACTCGTTTTCTATTTGAAAGAAATACGAAGTGTTTGACACTGGGAATGGAATGCTGAACATTTCGAACATTCTGAACCCATCTTGTTTATTTGATATTGAGAAATCACAAATAACCAACAATTTCAATTGTTGTGTCGCCACACTGCAGCTAGTCGATTTATAAGGTTCCAGTAAGCCATGACGTCTGTAATTAACCGAAATTCTATAGCCTATTGGTAGTGAATTTTCAATTTCGAAAATTGTCCTAAGCATGTCTGCTGGATCCGTAACAATGAAAGGAAAACTTTTACTTTCGGCTTGAAGAATAGAAAGGATTACTATTTCTATTTTCTTTACTAACTTTTTTATTTGGATTGAACTTTTCGTCATTTCTTTGTTTATCTGCAACTATTATATATTGGTCACCGTTAGCACAAAGTTGTAATTTTCCTGTGATATCCATTGACCAGATATGAAATGGTGGTCGGGGAAAATACTTTCTCTCAATTTAGGATATATATTGCTAACTTTATTCCTCCTTAAACATAGATCACAATTCTTTACCGCCTCCTCAACTTGGCAGTACATATTTTCAAAAAAACAACTTTGTTTTAACTTATTCAAAGTTTTTTACCTTCCCCATGTGTGCTCCTAGGTAAAGGCACGTATGCATAAGATTAATGATTCCTCTAATTAGTTTTTTTGGTAGGATGATTTTAAATTGATGCATCTGTTTCCTTTTTCTGAATCATCTATTGCATACAATATCCCTTCGACTAGGATTAACTAGAGATCTCTTAACCAGTTCCCAACAAAAGGAATCCCTTCCCCCATATTTGAAGTTTCTGGTCTGTTGTTAATTTGAGCTCTACCCAAAACGTCAAATTTCGGAAATTCTTCCTGCGGCTTACCCCTCTTGGTGCCTAGGTCTGCGGGTATTCCAGACCCAGCCCAATTATCCATGCTAGTGACCTTTTCTATAGTCCTAGTCTTCGCAAGCTCCACCGCACGAGCTGGTCGTATCCATAGCGGCTCGTCCCTCTCCGAGTCTGGATCCCTGGACGTTTTGGATTCGGCCCGATTATCCATAGTGCCCGTAACTCCCATAGTAGTTCTGGTCTTCGCAAGTTCCGCCGTTAGATCTTGTTCTTTACAGGATTCAATTTCACTCCCCTCTAAAATTGACCTACGGTCAGTAACAAACGCATGCGTACTGCCCTTTACTTTTACCTCTTTCAGTTTGCCATGTATACATCCAGAGGTTAGGCATCTATTCCTGTACCCAGGCTTGTTCCTTCTTATAGAAGGAAACTCCTCTTCAGTATTACTACTGAATCCATCCCCTTTCGATGTTTTGATAGCTCCGAGAATGTTTGAGCTACCCGTATTTGACTCACATCCTCACAGGGCGTGGTCAAACCAGTCTGGCTCGACTGTTCATTTCTACCCTCCTTAGACTTTTCATTATTTTTATATGTATCCTGGGGAGATTTTAAGCCTAAGAGTGTATTTTTTAGTTTTATTATTTCATTGATTGCCACCTTAATTTTAGGGTCTTCTAGTTGAAATACCCTCATCTATTTTATAATATTTAAAAAAAATCAATCGGTTCCTCGTCTCCTAATAGGGCTAAATATTCTTCTTCTAATTCATCAAGATTAATTGACCTATTTTCCTTAACAAATTGTGAGCTAGGGTGACTCAAATAGTCGGCAGGGTTTCTGCTAGTGCTAATGTGGTGATAAGTATACACATTGTTGTCTAATAGAACCGCAATTCTATATAATTTTGAGTGAAGATCTTTTGATCTTTTAACATATGTTAGTGCAGCACAGTCTACAAATATGTGAGTTCTCGTGGCCCATAAATATCCCTTTTGGAAGTGCTTTAGACTTTGTACTAAGGCAAAAAATTCCCTGTTGTGGTTATCAAACCTTGAGGCTGCGTCACTAAGAACCTTTGAATAGGTTGCCACTATTCGAAATCTATCTGTTGTTTCGCATTGTTGCATTGAAATTGAAGCAATACTTTTTTCCGAGGCGTCCGTGACGAGGTAGAATTTTTTGTCTTTATCAAGAAATTCTAGAAAAATACTATTTGGATTTAATAATTCTGTCTTTAATTTTTCAAAGGCTACGCTTTGTTCTGGGCCGAAATTAAAAGGAACATTTTTTCTAGTTAGTCGTATTAAAGGTTCGGCTAATTTTGCGTAATTATGATAGAATCCCCTGCAATAAAATGTTAAGCCTAGAAATGACCTAATTCCTGTGACGTTACTTGGTGGTTCTAATTTCTTTATAGCTTCTTATTTTTGTGCTTGTGGTTTCACTCCTTTCGTGGAGAATCGAAACCCTAATAAGTCACATTCTTCCGAAAAAATTGGGATTTATCAATATTAAGCCTTAAGCCCAATATTAAGCCTAAATTTTATAGCCTGTTTTAAAGTTAGTTCAATATGTTTCAAATGCTATTCAAAGTTCCCTGAAGTATGTATTGTAAAGTCATCTACATAACTTGATAAAAATGAAGAAAATTCGGGTCCATAGATCTGATTTAAAAATTCAACAAAAGCGCGGGGTGAGAAAACTGACCCTTGTGGTGCGTGTTTAAATACAGAAGAAATCCCCTTATTTGAAAAACTAAAATATTTTTGGCTTTCTTCAGCTAAGCTGCAGTGACTAAACCCATTTCTAAATTCAATAGTTTAAATGAATTTGGTTTTATTAGATAGGTCAGAGATGACCTCTGAAATTCTTTGAATACCCCACTGTGAGTCTTTTATCGCTTTATTTATTGCTCTTAAATCTATGAGAAACCGACTATTATTTTCATCCCACAAGTTTTTTGGTGGAATTTTCCCATCCGTTCCGGGTTTTCCTATGCAAAATATTGGAGCTGTATATTCGAAACGTCTTATTTCAATTATTCCCACTCTTACCATTTCGTTTATATGTTTTTATAAGCATTCTGTCATTAAAATGGGTAAAGGGAATTGTTTAACACACTTAATAGGTATATCTGGGTCTATTTTTACTTTATATCCTGGGAGGTCATTTTGCCCTACATCATAAAGCCCAGTTGCAAAGGCTCGTTTCAATTTTAATAAGACTTTCTCTACTATTTGTTTTCTTTTTGAGCTTAACGAACCCGTTTTAATTCTCTTAAAAAAATTACTGTCTTCCCATACTTTTTTATCCTCCTCTATAGAGAGGGATTCGTCTTTATTTTCTATTACTCCTGCTGCTAAGGGAGTCGTATCCGTTATGTATTCATTGTTTATCACCTCATATGAACCAACAGTTTTAACTTGTGGCAAGTTTAGAGGTTCACCGCTAGTATTAAAATAAACTTTTTTTATTGCATTGTTATAAGTTTCACATAGCAACGGAGATATGTGTAATTGTGTCTGAATATTTGGGGTAAACATTATAGTGTCGCCGTGAGCTACAAAGGGTGCTGAATGATTTGAAAATTTGGCCTTAATGATTTTGAAACAATTGGCCTGAATACAGACCTGTTTCGCTATATATGCCAATCCCCTTCCGGAAATTTCTTCAGTGAAAACCGCAAGGGAATTTATTTCCTCCGTACTTGTATTCCCTAAAGAAATTTTATTATATTTTAAATTTAACGTACAATCAAGTTTGTTTAAAATATCATATCCTATAATTTCGTCGAATTTCAAGTCTGGGACGACTAAAAATTTCCAAAATAATCTTTCATTTTGTTTTGCCTAATCTGTAATGCAGAATGCTACATTTATCTCTCCTATTAGTGGTAAAGTCTCTCCGCTTAAAAATTTCACGTTTCGGGAGGATGGTTTGAGGCGTCTACGAACCTCTACTGGAAATTGTCGAAATATTTCCTCTTATAACAAGCTTCTTTGGCACCCGCTATCCATGAAACATTTTACAAAATTTTGGTCTGCTATTTTAGCAGTCCACATAAATGGAAAAGAACTTGGTTCAGTTTTATTTTCCTGTAACGCACTAAAACAAATATTTTCATTTTGGTTAGAAGGAGGGTTTGTGATTTTATTTTTAGGCTTAGGACTTACCTCCTCTAAGTCCTGCCTGATTAGTTTTTTATTCAATAGGATTTGGTGCCCGACATTTGTCTGCACTATGCCCAAATTCTTGCCACCTTATACATGCTGGATTTTGCCAACAATTTGTACACTTTGGGATTTTGCAATCTACTTTCATGTGTCCCAGCCTCCTACAACTAAAATATTTTCTTTTTTCATAGTTATAATTGCCTTTGTTTTTATGTTCTACTCTGTGGTTAACTCCAGGTTCTTTAGTGGAATTCCTGTCTCTTGAGTCTACTACTGCTGCTCCCAAGAACATATCCGAAAAGTCCCTTTATATTAAATCAATTGCTGCGAATATTTTTGCAAGTGTTAATAATTCATCTTGGTCATCCGAGGCCTCAGATTGTTCTAGTACTCTTCTTCCAATGGAAGGGAGCATGCCATTCTTAAAAATACTCATCGTAATGTCATTTACTCTTATACCAGGATAATTTTTTGCATAATCTATTGCCTTTTCCCTGATCTGGGAGTAAAATTGGTGCACAAACTCAGATGGCTTTTGTTTCTCAGAGAGCTGTTCTTGTAGTTTTTGTGCGGCTGGTTTTTCATGTAAAAAGGCTTTTTTTATAAGTCTTTCTAAATGGTCTAAATCTTTTGTTTTAGGAATGTCTAAGCTCGTTGAGAATCTTTGTATCTCTCTTCGTGTATAACAAATAGCTTGATGTATCATAGCAATATCATCTTTCCCTAAACTTCTTTGTATTTGTTTAAGGGTGGTAATCCATGAATGGATTTCATTTGGATATGTCAGTAACGAGATGGGAGGCACTTTCTCCACAAATAGGTTTTGAAGCCTACTTGTGACTGGGGCATCTCCATATTACTCTATTAGAGCGTTTTTTCTAGCTTGGTGATGTGTATTTATTGTATTTGGGTGATGTAATCATAGATGCCTTTATTTCTCCTTTTATAGGGGAGGTAAACTCTAGCCCTAAGGTAATTAAACTTTGGTAGTGTGTCTTAGGCTATGACCGAACTAATAAGGCGTACAAGCTGGGTATTTTCGAGGGGCTAAAGGTAGATTGTTTAGAGGTTGTCCATAACACAATACTTTTATTCAGTTAACATATAATAATAACAGATTAATATTTTCTAATGGGACTGGCTGTCCCAAGTAGACCACAAGTCTCGGAAAAACTACAATATTATATAATAGAATACTTGGACACTTACAATGATCCGATAAGATTCCAAGGTATTTCTAAAAACAACGGATCAGAGGTCAGTCCGGCATAAAATTAGAATCAGTCTACCCTTTCTCATAAAATGTATCTTTTCAACATTTTTATCAACCAAACCTTCCTTTAATCAACCGACGCAATAGCTAGGAAGTGGTGATTTCTCAATTTCCCGCTAAGCAAAACTTAGCAGGATATATTCCTTATCTTAATAAAAAGTGGTATTTCTAAACTTTGTATTTGCGTCTTAATATATTTTAACTAAATTCATAATTAACTACATTAGAAAACTTTACCACAATACTCCCCATTTAAAGAAGAATCGTCCCAATTCTCAATATTTTACTTTTAAAACAACTTAATTTTGTTTACAGCTATTATGCTGCCATCTTTGGGTCATTATGTGCATATACCCTCAATGGGTTTTCTTAGGTCATGTTTCTGGTCCAATATTGGTCATGTTCTTTTTTTTGTCGAAGGATTTCAATTTGAAAGTCATCCTTGTTTCTCTTTTTCTCTGTCTCTAGGACTGAAAAATACTCTTTTTTCCCTTCTTTATATGGATCTTTTGTTTTAACTTGACCCCAAGCGGCTTAAGCATCATATTATTGGTTCTGCTTAAATTAGATTTCAAGTAATGTTAAAAACGTTTATGAACTATTTGAGTTTAAATTTACTTCTCATTAATAATTTAATTTATCTGTGTGATATGGTTGATATACCGTTTATTTTTCAGGTTTAGAAATGCCTTGGATAAATTACAAATAACAATTTTGGTTTTAAAATTTTTACATATTTTTCCAGCACAAATTATTTTCACATATTTAAATAATATAAAGTTTTGAGGCTATTTAGCACTTTCTCTGAGACTAAATGAAGTTCTGAGTTTATCTCACTTTCTGATGAACTTATAGTAAAGTCTGTAATACTGTTATAGTTTCCAAAATATCAGTTGATCAGGTATGGTTTGGTTTCTGATGGTATGAGATGTTAGTATCAGGATACATTTGAAGTGGTTTCAAAATTCGTTACTTTCCATAAATGTGCCAAAAAAATGATTGAAAAAAACAGATCCGAAAGGATGTTACAAAAAATTTGATTTTTCCAAAAAAGCTAAGGCTGTATATAAAATAAATATTCACATTAGAATACACATAAAGCATAAAGTTTTTCATATATAGTAGAAAGAAACACTCGATTTTGTAAAGTTTAATTACTTTTAATTACTTTTCTCTCTTTTAATTACTTCAAAAATAATATCCCGCTTAAATTGCAACATTATGTTTCTTGCTGGATTATTCTTTTCAAACTTAATACTTAACGGATTATTTCACAATAAAAATATTTATACGTCGTTTCGAAGTCAAACATTTACATATAACATTAAATCACTAGTTAAAACTTAAAGAAAATAAAAATATAGTATATATATATAAGAATTGTGTAATAACTTACACAAGTATTTTTTTAATTCGCAAAACTAGATAGGATATTTAACTACTGGTTAAAACTTAAAGCATTTAAAAAATAAAACACGGTATAAACTAGCATTGAAATTAATTCCAATTATTGTTTTGTTAATTGCTTATGAAGTATTAATCTATAATACTCCGTCAAGACTTTTATCTTATAAGTCTTAAATGCAATTAAAATATTTACAAAAAAAATCCACTCTTAACAAATAGATTTATACACTATAACTGATAAGTATAATTAGCCTTTACATAAGGGCTTGGCAATAGTTCATATAACATGAATTTGCTATTAAAGTTTACATATTTACATTTTTTATATGATAACAATTCCATATTTATAAAAGTTTTCAAAATACGTTTATAATTGTATATATTTTCCCAATTAAATTAATGAAAATTTATATATCTTTTCCGTATACGACTATATACATTTTCTTATCTTTGTTTTACCACTTTGGTTCTATTTCGAACCCACTTGTTTCGTTAACTGTCACTAGCTTACTATTTGCCTGTTTGTTTATTTAGACTTTTGAGCTTTCTAATTCTTTTCGAATTTTTTGTACTTGAGACAGTTTAATAACGTTTTTGCCTGAAATCTCTCTTTTTTCAGCTTTAATGTCCTTTTGGGTTAAGGCTTCATTTACAGCTTGGATCTGCTAAGTTAAAAATTTTAGCTGTTCACCTTATACCTCTTATGCCATTATCAAATGACTCTTGCCTGTACTCTGAAGGTTTGCTTACCAGGACTGCCTTCTGGTAGCTCTTTATAACGTTTCCAGGTCCTATTGTCATGGGCTACAGCTAAAAGGACTATTCTGCACCTGCACACACAATAATTAATTATCCATAGTATTGCCACACTTTTTTTTGCGGCCACAGTTCCCTCTTGGGCTATTATTTTATCAGAAAAGTTGCCCTTCTGCAGAAAAATGCCGTGCCTTCATGGCACACAGTAATTTATTTTTAGACATACAATTGACAATGACTATTTTAACTTTAAATTCCCAACTTTTAGCGGTCTTGTCTTAGGTTTCGACTTCAACTTAGGTTCTTATGGCTATTTTGTGCCTTACTTTTAATTCTATATGCAATGATAGTAATTTTTTTTTTAAAACGACTCCCACACAAAAGAGCAAAATTTTTTTCCTGTCTACTTGGAGCATTTCTCCAATATTTATATTAATCTCGGCCCGCGTTAACCACTGTAACGGTGGCTCCGTTGTATTAATGCTACTTATTTTGTACCTATTTAGTATAATTTTCATACTAGTCTCGTTCGGTCTGTTCAGTATGTGCGTATAACAGAGTTTAACTGACTCCATTCAGTTTCTTCTCTTGTAATTTTGTCTGGCAATATTTTCAACTTGAACCCTTCTCTTTTTTTATTCTTTATTTACATGAAGCCTAAGGGTTTTTTTCAAGTCTTTTCCCGCTTTTTCAGTAAAATAGGTCTTTTTTAAGCCTATATTTATATGTTTCATATTTTTTTCAATAACCTTAAGAAGTTTTTATGCTGATTGCCCTTCTATGGTCAAATTCACTATCTCCATAGTTTTAAGATATGGGGGGGGGTGTCTAATTTTTGCAACCTGTATTTTTTGGACATTATTCAAATTTTTCTGTCCAAAAGTGTTTGTTTTAGAAAAGTATTGTATTCTTTTCAGCTAATTTTTAGAACATTTTTCATTAAGTTTTGCCCCGCATTTGCTAGTTTTCATTTCTTCATAAAAATATACGTTTTTACGATATCCTGATTTTTGCAAAATTGTGTGGTTTTCATCGCAAGCTCAACTTCTTTATCTACGGTACTTTACACAAAAAATAATGCCTAGTTTGTGCCAAATTTTGTTTAATGATAGGGGTTATCAGTACCCATTGTCGTTTCCCGATTATCTTTTATTTTATTAGCGTCTGGTATTATACTCAGTTTAATTTTTGCCTTAGTTTTATATGTTCATTGAGTGCAATTTTTCCCATTCCCGATATTTTGACTATTACCCTGTTCTACCGGTTTATGGGTTTAGTGCCCGAGTAAAATTCCCGACATGCTATTTATTTTAGCATGTAGGATTTTATTTACACGAGCATTCAGCCCAAACCTTCTCCAGTTTGGCCGATATTTCTATTATCAATTTGGTTAGCTTGGTGGATCCCCCCAATGACAAGAAGTTTAGCAGTTTCGTTTTTAAATTTCAATTGTCCTGTCGGTGTTTTTCACCTGCAATGTCCTCGCCCTGGTTATTTCAATTAATGGAGCGTCGTGAATTTATTTAATATGTGAGATTATTTATACCCGAGAAAACTTTGTTTTATACTGTTCTATACTTTTTAAATTGTGATCCAATTTATCTACGGCTTCTTGTTTATATATACCGTCCTTACTGGTAAGTGTTTAATCTATTATATCTTCTACTATTTATAACAAGATTACAGCTAGCTTGTACATGTAGTGCGCACTTAATGTAAACTCTTGCTGCCTTTCCCATTATGATTATTTTTAAATTTCTTCAAAACAATTTTTTTCAAATTTGACTGAAAGTGTCACCTCAGAGAGTCAAAGGTTAGTAGATGCTTCGTATTTACTTAACAACAAGAGACCAGCAGTGATTGAGTTCACTCCAAATGTGCTAGCTTCCAATGACCATATTTCAGAAAACTACCCTCCTTCGTTTTTTTAACTATCCCCCCGAGAATACATTTTTTTTCAATACACATATCAAAAGAATCGCCTTTTAATGCTGATTCTAAATATGTATAATTCAATTAGTTTCATTACGTAGCCTAATTCGTTTGACAAGTCTTGTCATTACACCATTCGCAAAGTTTTATTTCGTCTCGGAGATAAAACTTTTGCAGGAAGCTATGATGTCATTTTAGATCGGAGCTTATTTCTTTTCTGGGAACTTACGAGTATTTAGGCATAATTTTTTTTAGTTTCTTTTCTACGTGACGGTAATAACTTTTACTGGCGATATATATTTGAAGGAAAACTTTGATGTTATTTACATACCGATTAAAAAAAGGAGAATATAGATATTTCTTTAGAGGCTTTTTAATCGTTTTATTTTTATTTATTATTTTTTTTCCGTCATAACTTTCTTATTTAAATATTAATCTGCTGGGGGCCACGCCTGTTATGCCTTTCTCCGTTTCCTGGTCCGAATTTTGGACTCCAAATTTTTTATTTTGTTCTTTATAATATTTGAGAGTTTTCCCGTGGTCTCTATAGTGTGGATTACAAGGCTCTGACTTCGAGCGCGGTTTTGTTGCCTCGTCAAATATCTTTAATCTTTGTTTCTCCTGATGTTTGGCCTTTTTCGTATGTGATTTGGCTACTTGTGCTGCTGATGAAGGAACTTGTTGCTGTCCTTCTGGTTTCTTTACTTTTCGCCATAATTTCTCTCTTAAGGAGGGTTTTCTTAACGATGGCCCAGGTTTAGTGATATCGGTTTCTATAGAAGAATTATCGGTGTCAAATTTTGTTAGCTAACGTCTGGTAGATGGCGTTTGTTCCATTAGCCATTTTTGCGTTAAGACTGTAGGTGAGTCTAGTGTATAAAAATCAGATAATTCATTGGTTCCTTACAATTTTTCTTCCTCTGTGGATTTTACCTTTGGTTTATCACGTTTTAAACCCTTATGTTGTGTTTGATGTTCTTCATCGCTAGTATCCGATGAGCATTAAATATTTCCCTTTTTCTCTTGTTTGTTGTGGAGAGTTTGTAGCCAAGACTGGGCTAAATACTCCTTCCACTCCTCCCATCTTTTGTGGTCATTAAACGTGGATATTCATTAAACACTCTTAATTCATTGAATTCCTTGTAACAAGTTTCACCGCTGATTTGAGGTGAAATTTCATTTAAAATTGCATCAACATCAAAAGGTATTTCTAAGTCAAAACTTGGATCCATGTTAAAATCTATTATCTTGTTGCTTGGTGTAAGTTAGTTTCGCAACTAGAAAGCTTTTGACAAATTCATTTCGTTACATACATGCATGAACCGCATAGCGATAAGCCGAAAAGGTGACTGCATTCCTGACTTGCCTCTAAGCTCCGCCCACGAGCACATATTGTGCAATATTCTATGGCAGATTAAAAAAGGTCAGTGCCCTTTTGAGGGAATGGATGAGAATAGTTAATTTATTTCATGAAAATTACTTTTGAACTAGATCTTTATGTGGTAGATACGAGTAAAGTTTTGGCCAATTCAGTTCCTAGCCTAGTTATTACATAGACAATCTGCGAAGTAATATTTTAGGTCAATCACCGGTTAGAAATACTAACGGGAAGTGACATCAGACCCGGCTTCTTTTGAATTTACGTAATTTCTGTTATATCACAAATCCACCATGAAACAAATTTATAAATTTAGAAGGTTTCAAGGGAATTTAAAATGCATCTGTACACAATTGCCAGAACATAAGAAACATCAGAGATTAATATGACATTTTAGAGGATTTGAAAGTAGAAACGAAAAAGGTAAGGCATCTCAGGGAATGCTTACTATTAAGAAATACATATTATTTTTTATTTGGGTCGTTCTCGACTGTGTTGTTGTATAATACACAAGTACCATTTGAACAGTGTTGTCAATATAAAAAGTTGATATTAATAAAGTTGTAGATGCCAAAAAAGAATTTTAATAAAGAAATTCAAAACAATCCTTAGAAATCAACTAGTGAGACGATTATGAGTATGAACCATCAAGACTGCAACCACCAAGGACCTCAACCTCCAAGGGTCACCTCTCACCAACCTCCTTGTTGTAGCTGTTTTTTTTGGTCGACTTGATAGGAATTCTGAAACAAGTTGACAGTTGAAATTTCTTGGTGACTAAAGATTTTCTTATTTCTTCTAAATGGTGTAATATAGGAATATTCTCAGACTCTTAGCTTTTGACGAATAACATTAAACCTAAGGAAATTAAACTGCTTTATTGAAATAATGCATTTACACATAAATCTATACACTCTATAGTTTTATGATTATTACTTCATCATCTTCAACCGATGGTGATGTGTCGATGGTGATGTCATCTTCATCATTGTTAAATGTTTCCTTTATTGCTTCTTTCTGTCTTTTAGTGGGTGGGGGAAACTCCATAATATCTTCATCCAGCTGCATATCCTTAACCATAGCTTCTTTCCGTATTTTAGTGGGTGGGGGGAGAAACTCCCTAGTATTATCATTCTCTCCAAACTGCAGCTGCAAGCTCCAAGCTGCAAGTGGAGTTTCATCTTTCTCCCCCGGTCTAGTGACGTTTCAATATTGGATATTGTAACCTCATCCTCTGGATCCCTCCACTGACTATCATCAAAAACGGATTGTGCCTCCTGAAACTTAAAAATAAAATATGAGGATCATATTAGTGAATTTAAATGAATATAAGTTGGGTACTTTTTCGCATATTTTATTTAACAAAGCTGGATTTTATTTTTCAGAAATATGATCATCATAGTTTAAAAAAAATTTAAGCTTATTAATATCATTGATTTTTTTTAATAGGTTCGGGTTTGAGCCAAGCCCTCATTGGGTACATTTTTGCCTATTGTTATAGTTAAGCTCAGTTTCAATTTTTAGGAGTATGAACATCACAGTTTAAAAACATCTTATCATATTAATAACATTAATTTTTTTTTAATAAAGTTGGGTTTGATCCATGCCCTCATTGGGTACGTTTTTGCATATATTTTTAATAGTGAGGTTTTAGTTTTCAGAATCGTCAAAAACGGATTGTGCCCCCTGTAATTTAAAAATAAAATATAAGTATTATGTTAGTGAAGTTAAACGAATCTAAGTTGGATACATTTTTGTATATTTTTTTAATAAAACTGGATTTTAATTTTCAGAAATATGAACATCACAGTTTTAAAAACATCTGATTTATTAATAACATTGATTTTAATAAAGTTGGGTTTGATCAAAGCCCTCATTAGGTATACTTTTGCATATTTTTTTAATAAAGCTGAATTTTAATTTTCAGGAATATGAACATCACAGTTGAAAAAACATCTTATTTTATTAATAACATTGATCTTTTTAATAAAGTTGGGTTTGATTGGGTACATTTTTGCACATTTTTTTTAATAAAGCTGGATTTTAATTTTCAGAAATATGAACATAACAGTTTAAAAAACATCGGGTTTTATTAATACCATTGATTTTTTTTTATAAAGTTGAGTTTGATCCAAGCCGTCACTGAGTACATTTTTGCATAGTTTTTTTTAATAAAGCTGAGTGTTAATTTTCAGGAGTATGAACATCACAGTTTAAAAAACATCTGATTTTATCAATAACACTAATATTTTTAAATAAAGTTGGGTTTGATCCAAGCCCTCATTGGGTAAGTTTTTGCATATTTTTTTAAATAGTGAGGTTTTAGTTTTCAGAATCTTTCAAAACGGATTGTGCCTCTTAAAACTTAAAACTAAATTATGAGGATTAATAAAATGGGGGTTGATCCAAGCCCTCATTGGGTAAATTTTTGCATATTTTTTAATAAAGTGAGGTTTTAGTTTTCAGAATCGTCAAAAACGGTTTGTGCCTCCAGAAACTTAAAAATAAAATATGAGGATCATGTTAATGAAGTTAAACGAATCTAATTTGGATACATCTTCGCATGTCTTTTTTAAAAAGCTAGATTTTAAGTATCAGAAATATGAACATCACAGTTAAAAAAACATCTGATTTTATTAATAACATTGATTTTATTTTTAATAAAGTTGTGTTTGATCCAAGGCCTCATTGCGTACATTTTAGCATATTTTATTTTAATACAGTGAGGTTTTAGTTTTCAGAAATATGCATAACCTCAACTTTTCTTTTCCTCCAGTGGGGATATCTAGATACATAATCATCCTAAGTTGAATAGAGCAATGCAAATTCAATATACGGTTGAATTTTAACATTTTAAAATCAATATAATTTTAAAAAATGAATTATTCGTTCAAGACTTCCGTGACGAAAATAACATCATGATCGTTTTCAGCGATAAATGTAACAGCACGTTCAGACTCGATTGGTGCAATGCCTGACTTCTCTTGTTGTCGAATCTCTGGGGTTAGAGCATGAATGTCTAACCTGACAATGCACTCCAACTTCATTGGGGCCAAGCCTGACTGCAATCGTTGCCTAATTCCTGGGATTTCAGCTAAGGTGATGATAATGCCCCCCCCCCTTTGCTCCTGAATTATGGAACATGAATAAGTTGTTGAATTCGAGAATCCATTATGAAATTAAAAAAATACACTAGTATCATTATAGTAAATTTTCAATTGATCGATGAATGTTCTAGCGAAAACCGTCTTCTTCGAGATTTCAAATAGAATTCTGAAACAAGTTGACAGTTGAAATTTCTTGGTGACTAAAGATGTTTTTATTTCTTGTAAAAGGCCTAATATAGGAATAATCTCAGACTCTTAGCTTTTGACGAATAACATTAACCCTAAGGAAATTAAAGTGCTTTATTTAAGTTATGCATTTACACATACATCTATACACTCTATAGTTTTTATGATTATGACTTCATCATCGTCAACCGATGGTGATATCTCGATGGTGATGTCATCTTCATCATTGTTAAATGTCTCCTTTATTGCTTCTTTCCGTCTTTTAGTGGGTGGGGGAAACTTCTTTCCGTCTTTTAGTGGGTGTTCATATCAGAAATATGAATATCACAGTTTAAAAAATATCTGATTTTATTAATAACATTGATTTTATTTTTAATAAAGTCGTGCTTGATCCAAGGCCTCATTGGGAACATTTTAGCATATATTATTTAAATAAAGTGAGGTTTTAGTTTTCAGAAATATGCATAACCTCAATTTTTCTTTCCCTCCATTGGGGATATCTAGATAAATAATGATCCTAAGTTGAATAGAACAGTGCAAATTCAATATACAGTTGAATTTTAATATTTTAAATTAAATGTAATTTAAAAAAATGAATTATTCGTTCAGCACTTCCGTGACGAAAGTGAATTCATGATCGTTATCAGTGATAAATGTAACAACACGTTCAGACTAGATTGGTGGAATGCCTGACTTCGCTTGTTGTCGAATCTCTGGGGTTACAGCATGAGTGTCTAACCGACAATGCACTCCAACTTCATTGGGGCCAAGCCTGACTGCAATCGTTGTCGAATTCCTGGGATTTCAGCTAACGTGATTATAATGCCCCTCCTTCGCTCCTGAATTATAGAATAGGAATAAGTTGTTGAATTCAAGAATCCATATTGACATTTGAATAAAAAATGGCTAAGGGCAGCTAAAAATGTTTATTTCTAGCAAAAAATATAGTTAATTCTTAATAAATGGTACCCACAAATGGGTTTATAGAAACTTAATTTGCAGGGGGGGGGGGGGTATTTTTCGTGGGGAAAAAGTTCTCAAAGGAATGAAAATGTATTGTTTGGCAGGATTTGACTAAGGGTCAGAAATAATAAAAAAAAATGCTTTTTGACTTAAAAGCAAGGAGCAGCATTAAAAATTAAAACAAGCAGAAATTATTCTGCCTATGAGGGGGACTGCTCCCTTACTCAATCCTCCTTTTAATTTTTTCTTTTTGTCAACATTTTTTTAGAGGGATTGATCAAACAGAAGGACTATTGAATTTTAAAAGCTGTATTTATGGAGAGCATTAAGATTTAAGCATAAAAAACGAAGGTTGCGGACGGGGCAAACTCCCTCATATTTTGGTAGTTTTAGATAGTTCCCAATTCCCCCTCACTTACTTTGAAGTGAGTATTATCTGCTCGCTTCAAAGTCGCTTCAGCATATATTAAATACATAACCTAATCTAGGTACCTTGTCCCCCGTTAACCCCAAAAAACTAAAGTTTAAAAATTTTAAATGTTATGACGTGTCGATGTTATGACTGTTGACGTTCTGACGGATTTTCGTTATGAAAATTTTGTTAGATTTTATGACGTGTTGATGTAATGACTGTTGACGTTCTGATGGCTAGTGGTTCTGACGGAATTTCGTTGTGAAAATAAATTTGATGTTATGACTGTCGACGTTCTGACGGGTAGCGACTGTGACTGTCGATGAACTGACGTGTCAATGTTATGACTGTCGACGTTCTGACAGGAAGCGATTGTGACTGTCGATGAACTAACGTGTCGTTGTTCTGACGGGTAGCGATTGTGACTGTCGATGTCCTGACGTGTCGCGGTTCTGACGGATGTTTTGTCGATTGTCAATGTCCTGACGGTAGTGATCCTGACGTGTAGATGTCCTGTCGCCTTTCCTAAATTATCCGACAACGTCGCCCCCTCCCCGTTCATTGCTTCTCCAAGCACCCATTAGGAGCTATGTCAACTGTACTAGAAGGAGCACGTTCAAATCCCTGATTAACATTAAATACCTTTCCGTTAATATTTTTATCTATTTATTACTATTCTTATTTTCATAATTTAATTATCCTAGTGGTATTATTTTATATACGGCATCGATTATTCACTAATTTTTGTCACCTTATTTTAAATTGCAAATTTTTTGATGTTACCATAGCTACTGTTTGATCTATGCTAATGATATATTCTAGATGAACAAAGCTGAATTTGTAGTAAAACTTTTTACCGAAGTGCTAAACTATGTAAAATTAGAAGACCACGAGCAAGTATATTGGAGTTGTAAGCCACAACTGCCACCAGTATTGGAGATGTAAAGTACGGGAGTCACCACTTATTGGTGCAAAAATGGCGCAAAAATGTTGCTATGCCACTTACTAGAGGGGGGGGGAGCCGCTTGACGGCCCAAATATTAGTGGGATGCCCGCACTTACCGTAACGGTTCCGTATCTATCGGGTATGTCAGTGCCCAATTTACAATATACCCTGCCTTAGGGTAAGATAACGTGATCAAACGGTCAAAGGGGCCACTTTAAGGCCAAGGGTACCCGTCCTGGGTTACCGATAACATTTTTAACTATCTCTTTGGACTTTACCTAGGCTAAAAAGTCACAGATTATATAGTATAAAAAAATCTTACTGTATTCAGTCACGCTTATAAAAGAAATAAATATCACACTTCTAATTTTCCCCCAGTTCGCTCACCGCGTGCCTGCAGTAGGTGGTGGGTGGATTTTTTCAGCCAATCCAAAGGCTTACAAATTACTGCCCTACTTCAAATGGATTTGCTTTATGCCCCTTCTTTCACCCCCGACAATTCGGACCAAACCTGTTCTCTGAAAGTAGCTTTTTAGCTATGGTGAATCACCCCTAACTGCGCAATTAAAGCCTCGTGGTTTGTTTAACAAACTATGCCATGAAAGAAGGAAAGAAAATAGCGCAGCTAAAATTAAGGGAAAATTAATAATTATTATTTGGGGGAAAAGGGAATAATTAAGGGACCAAAAAGAAAAGAATCTGGGAAGGGCATTTACCTGAAACAAACTAGGACCAACTGTCCTAACACCTCCCTCCTAAGATAATTGGCCGCTACTCCTGTGGATTTGGCTGGAAACTCAGACATAAAATAAATAACACCATCTTACATCGCCAATTAATAATCGCCAAACTTACATCTTCTCTTCTTTCTTCCACCAGTGCCTGCACTTCCACCGCTTGAATCAGGATTCGTCGTCATCCACACGTCTCTACCGTAGAACCACCATGGTCTCTATCGTATGGCATCCGCATTAGGTTCTGAAAGTTGAAGATCCCAAAATTCATAGAAAATGATCGTACGCATCACAATTAAAAATACAAATTTTTTCACTCTTACGAATTTACATTTGAGAGGAGCAGGGAATGAGTGTCTGGTACATTCGATGATGCCAGCCATCATGAAAAATTGGCTGCACTAGCCTCTTAATTTCCATCTGTGGAACAACCCCACATCTCAATTAAACTTTAAATTGCCCCTTGGCATAATTTCAAATAATCTAAGGCCGAAAATACAAAGGCCTATGAAAACGATAGGGGAACAGGGAATGAAGTAAAATTTTGAGCGAACCATGAATCGCCGTTTTTCTGGGTTTCCTCCCCTGGGAAAATCAAATGAAGAATATGCGTTGATGCTAATTGAAGATGAAACTTAGATACTTAGACCGTGGATAATGTCTGGAATTTTAATATCGGTTAAGAAAAAAAAACAGTTATTTAAAAAGCAGTTAAAGAATCCAACTGATTATAATATTAAAAATTTTCAAAAATAAATTAACCGCACTGATACGATTGTCGAAAAATAGGTATTATAAAGAGTCTTTCGAAGAAGCTCAAAATTCTCCTCGCAAAACGTGGTCTTTAATTAATTATATTTTAAAAAAACAAAGGAATTCTAAGTTTCCTGAAGTTATTAGTTTAGAAGATGGATCGACTACTAACAAATTGGAGAAAGTGGCTGATATTTTGAATACTTATTTCGCTAATATAGGAGAGAAAGTTGTTTCATCAGTAATGAACCAGTTTTGAAGTAATGAAGTTGGAAACATTTTCCAACTGGATTTGGACTTAATACTTCAGTAAATTGAATGTCCAATGTCTCAACAACCTCTTCATGAGCTGGTGCATCGGGATTTAGAACTCCTGGAACTTGAAAATAGCACAATTTTCAATTTGTCATATTATCATCAATTTGGCTCCAGTTACAGCGGTGACAGGCCAAAAATTTATGATTCTTGAAGTGAAATAGTCTACTAAGAGGACTGAGGGTAGCTGATGAGCTCGTTTCCGGGTTCTCTTCATCCATACTTCTAAGCAAAGCTTCCCAAAACTCGCAGAGTGACTGCTGTTAGTACTCAGCAAACCCATACACAGTCGGCAGTAATGATCTTAGCTGGACTGTTTACTCAATCTTGTCAAGGGACGACACTGCTGGCCGTAAAATTTCAGCTGCAACGTTGCCTTGTGAATTCTGCAACATATCAAAACGTATTCTGTGTAAGCTGAAAACACACTAAACTGCAGAGTTTGCATAGCATGAAACACAATTTCTGTTTTGGAAACCTTTTCTACAAGCACCAATACCCCTTTGGTAGACCTGCTTTTCGTTAGATCTTTTCTTGTTTCCTTCAATACCTTGGAAAACGTTATCACCTATACCTTGGCACTATCTTATTGTTTCATTTTGCTTCATTTGTCATAGACAATGTTGTTCGGCATTTCGTCTTATTTGCAAACTAATCTTCTATTGCGGCCTTTCTTTTTTTCCCTTTTCCAATGATTACATGTTCGACCCTAGTCCTACTTTTCTTCCTGTTTGGAGAAACATCTCCTATGCTACCTATTTCGATGACGTAATCATTCAAATTAGTTGTTGGTGTTTGGATGACTTTCAATAATGGTAGATCTGGTTTAAAACTACTCCTAAGACGATTGTGCTCTGAGAGCTTCCATGTCAGCAGTAATTTTACTCGGATCATTTTCCACAAGATGCAGACCTGCGCTAGTGGTAACTCTGGATAATGCAACATAAATCATCCCCGGTCCAAAGCAACGACTTCCTGCATCAACGATAGCACATTCCAAGCTCAGGCATTGAGACTTGTGAATTGTAATTGTAAATGCTAGTTGCAATGGAAACTGTTTTCTAGCATAATAAACCTCTTTGAATGATTCAAATCGAACTGTAGCACGGCCTCTACTTGTGAACTGTTCTTGACCATCAATTTGTACCAAAACATTCACTTTTTCACTAGATAGTATACTTTAAACTCTTTAATATATCCTAAAGAGTCATTTACTAAGCCTTTATCTAAAGCAATATTTCTTTGAAGCATTACTCGTGCACCAATTGATATTACCAATTTTGTTAATGCACCAGCTGTTCGTTTGCTGTCATTGGCAAAGCTGAAAACACTTTTCGCTGCTTCTTCTTCAATTCTCTTATTTCTGACCACAGAAGAAAGACAATCAATGGCAGTCAGTGTAACATATACCGAGCTTGTTTCCTTTAGCATAGTGTTGTATATTAGCTTACAGTCGTCGTTTTTGGGCATCAAAATATCAAAACATCAGAACTTTGCCTTTCTTAAACAAATTATAATATAATTTGGTAATTTCCTATGAGGTGGCTCGCGACATGCATCCTAACTTTCGTGTAGAAAGACGCTGGAGATGCTGTTCTTCACAATTTCCAAGACCTCTATGTTTGCAAGAGTATCTGCATATGGCTTGTCCTTTTTTTGCCTCATGTTGATTGTCAGCTCATCATACTCAAATTCATGCCATAGATTAAAGGATCCCATGGATCCAAGTCTATTTTTGATCTCTAGACGAGTAAAAGGAATAAGTGGCGGATTTGCCGACATGGGCCTCAATTGAAGAAATTCTCCAAAGAGAACAAATTTGGCATTACCCATTGGGAAATTATTAGTTTTAATTTCCGTCAAGCGCAAATGAATATACATCAGCATAAGAGAAGAAACCATGCTTATTTCATCTATAATGAAAAGCCGAGTTCGTCTAAGAGTTTTTCGCAGCGTCAGCAATTGTTCGGTGTATAATGATGTATATTTTTCAGTTGTCTGCAGGTAAACTAGTAGACTTAAACATAGATGAATGGTAACACCCTTTATACTTTGATCAGCAAGGCTACTTGGGACCATAACAACAACTGGACAATTCTCCCTTGCAAACTCCTGACAAAGTAAACTTCTAAGTACACAAATTACTCGTGACTTTTCAGTTCCCCCAAAGCCCGAAACTATCAGTCTGATGGGTTTGTCATTGCTGCCGTTTTTTAGGTTGCCTATGATTCTGTCAACAATTCTCTTCTGATTTAAATTAAGGGAACTGAAGTCATCTGACAACTCTTCACTTGTGATTGACTTTAGTAACTATAGGTTTCCATTGACTAAATCTTCCATTGCATCAGCCGCTCTATCAATAATCTCTCCTTGAATAGCATTATTTGGATCATCAATCTACGGCTACTCATCAGTTTAGTCATTCATTTCATGAGCCTGAATTTCCATGGCTCCCTTGCGTACTCTTGTCTCAAATTCGGCATCGCATGAGGATTTATTTACCAGCTTCTAATGATAGACTACCACGGCTAGATATTTTTCACTTTCAATGCAATATGTCTCAAAATTGTTCAAGTCACGAACATAAATATTCCGTTCATTTCTCCACGGCTTCAACGGTTTCAAAAACATACCGTAGTACTGGTCTTCCTTCTTGCTAGATTCAAGAGGAATGACCTTTTTGTGCTGTATGATATATGGTTTGTGAGTGCGTCGTAGTAAAAAAAAAAATGAACCTGTTTTCAGTAACATTTTTTCATCATTGCCCCGTCGTTCACGTTCATGTCAAGACAACAGCTCATATAGACTCATGTGTTCTATATGCTCTTGCCTAATTAGATAAACATCAGCTACCCAGGGTGCAACATAGAGATCTAAATTTTGGGGATCTTTACGTGCAATTTCTTCCAATTGCTTGAATGTTTTAAGTGTCCTTTTTAGACCTGTCCCCTTGGATAAATCCACAAATCTAAATTGTCTCGAGAAACTGTACAATTTTTTGTCAAGAAGCCTATGTGCCGCCTCTACTGCTCTAACTTGACGCGTTTTAACTGCATATAATATAAATGATATTGCCCATGGGCCCAGACCTTTGTATGCATTAGTCGCTTCTTCCCACATCTCATCAATTTCTGACTTCTCACCTTTTGTCATGTAGTCTGTTATATAGTATGACAACTTGGAGTCAATATGACAAATATATTGAGCATCAACATTTGATAGATTGGTCAATAACAATGAGGGATTGTAATCATTGATGTACCTCTCCTTATCTGCACGAGCGATGTCATATATTCTCCTTCTTGTTTTTTTTCGGTTTGTCCCATGAGCCAAACAATCAATCATATCTTGTATTTCAGTTTGTCTTTCATAAGGGCGAGAAAAACTGAATCTGCAATAACTAATCCATTTGCCTGAATTTACTTTGAATTTCCGTTGACAGTATTTGTTTCAGCGGTGCATCTTGTGATCGAAAACAAGTTTGTGCAGGGTTGGACTGAATAGTTTGTCAGGAAATTGGCACGTGATAATACTATCAATGTACCTTGTAAATTCATCCAGTGATGATTTTCCAATTACTGGTGCATCATCTACCAGAGAATTCAATGCACATGGGGTGCACCTCTCGTTTGGTATTCAATTTGCCAAAAGTAATCCTTGATTTTACCAAAGACAGGATTCAACTTTGCACAGATAAGGTCGTTGAATATGGCGCTCCATTTTTTGTGAAAATGTGTAGCCACAGATACAGGGTCCATTGCTGTTATTTCACCTGGTATTATTTTATCAATGACAACCACGGGGCTGTTGATGTCGCGTGAGTGTCGTATGAATTCTGGAGAAAACCATTCTACACAAGCGGCTGTAATAAATAACGTTAGGGGCCCTTCTTGCTCTATCAGAGGCTTAACTTTTCCAGCGAACGCATAAAAATATGATCTAGATCCTCTCACTTTTGAATGGACATGAAAAATTTACGTTTCCATTTCGCCATCTCTGTTTTGACGTCGATCCAGAAAATCTTTTGCAGTTTGATTAAGCCGAACAGTCCTTATCATATATGAAACACTATTGCAAAAGTAAGAAAGCTCTCGATACTGGAAGTTGTGAAATAGATAGTTTTTGTCTAAACGAAACTGTGGGTGTGTACTAAAAAGACGCTCTTTGATGTAGTCTGCTTTTCGCATCGCAAACCTACGGGCTATGTCCCGCATATGGTCTTTGCCATAAGGGAAGAGATTTGGAAATGCTTTGATGTCCAATTCCTCTTGAAAGAGATCCTTCCCTAAACCATGTAGTCTTTTCAATTGAAATTGGTCATTGTCAATGTTTTTGTTGTTCTTGAAGTCATCAATAAAATCTTTTGGCATTGACAAGTCAAGAGGTTGTATAGAGATATGCTCTACTAAGTGTGATTTGGCATAATTTTTAAGTTTTTTCTAAAATTGCTCCCTCTGGTATTTCATGATTTTGCTATTGTCAACCATCTCTACTGGTCAGCTGCAACAAGCAGTTCTCCTGAGGAGATTGTTGAAAAGTATCAATCTATCATTAACCATGTGACAGACATTCACGAACATTTCGATCAGGTAATCTTCAAAAATTGTGCACACGGCGAAGATATGGCCCGGTATTACTATATTCAGCCAGGGTCTGAAGCAGAAATACAATTGGAGAAGATCATCTGTGCACCAAGGATGATGAATACGGTTCGACGTTTGTCACTATCTGGTTCAACTACATCGGAACTAGAAGCTTTCCACAGCAATTTAAACCTATTTGCTTCGAAGTATTTGAATCTTGAATATCCAGCAATGTTATGCAGCTAATGCTTATTCCAGTAGTATCAATATTTTTTTACGGTTAATTTTTACCTTATAATTTTACTGGTGTATATCTCTCCCCTCCCCCCTAGTAGATCCAATCAAGTCTAGCACATCACTGCTACCAGATAGTTGTAGCATAATCTAGCTAGTTCTGGATCATGAACAGTAAAGTGTAAAATAAATCACACTAATTTCTTTTCAAAAATGTTAGAAAACTTTAAAGGAACTACCAAATATAGTTGATCATACGGGATGTATTGTTTGCATTATCATTCTTGGCAAGATTACTAACTGTTATTATGCTTAAACATTTCATATCAGCATGCAAAACAAGCTTATACTTTGAATTTTTGTTTTGTTTTTATTTTTTAGAGCTTACATCACTGTTCTTCACCACAGCGAGAATACCAATAAGCCTATTAAGAAACACAAGGATGGTTCAGTCATTTATAGAAAAAAATGGGTGAAATTTGCAAAGGACGAAGCTCGAGCATATCCAGTCAAAGAAGATCCCACTTATAGTAGGTGAAATTTTTGACCATCTTATGTTGATTAAGGTTAAAAAGAAAATAAATGTAAGACCTTGTACCAAGAATAGAAAACCAGCCTGGGGCTATGTTTGTGCCTGGAAACTGTGATGACCTAAAATTTTACTTCTGTCCGTGTAATTTATAATTCTTCATGCAATATCACAATTTTCCTTGTTTTGCACTCTGCTGTCTGCTTGTAGCTTTATTCCAATTATTTTTCTTTGGTATTCTTATGCGTTTAGTTTTATTTTCAATCATTTTTCAGGTTATGCAGCTCAAGTTGAAGAGTCTATTTTGGAAGTTGTGAAGCATCAAAAAGATACTGAACTGCCATTTGAGGTCCCTGAAGGTATTGTTCGACCACAACTGGAAATCAATGACCTTGTCCAAAAGCACCAGTCACGGTTCAGAAGAAATAATAATTAAAGAGCTGTAAATTTCGAGAGTTGTCCTTTCTGCAAACATTTTCTCCTTGATGCGTGTTTATTGACTTTGTTGAGTGTTTATTACTCATCGAGTTTTTGTCTTCCTTGAATATGTGAGGACCACCTTAAGTATAGACAGTGCCATGAATAAAGGAACTGTTATAAGTGTGATGATTTTTGGATCAGTACAAGTGTTTTTTACAAGTATTTTCTTTCTTCTTACAAGTGTTTTTTACATTAATCTGTGATTAATGGATTTGACATCTCTTTTGACTGAATTAATTGACTTGTAAGCGGTGATTAAATGCTGGATTTATCAACAAAACTGCAATAGCCCAGATTTATCAACTTAACTACAACAGAATGGATTCATCTACATCTACCTACTTCTCCTATCCCTAGAACCAGAGGTCTTTTTCAAGGCCAACAAATTTGAAAAATGAATACTCATTGTGAATAATCAGAATATTTTCCTTTTCAGGTTTTTTTTTGGCTAAATACCAAAATTTCTGTCCAACTTGCAAAATTAACAGACATATATATATATATATATATATATATATATATATATACAATTTTTGAAGATTACGTGATCGAAATGTTCGTGAATGTCTGTCACATGGTTAATGATAGATTGATACTTTTCAACAATCTCCTCAGGAGAACTGCTTGTTGCAGCTGACCAGTAGAGATGGTTGACAATGCTTCTGTGAATAAATCCAAATAATTCTACGAGTAACATAATTATGATAAGCTTTATATAAATTTAGCTATTTTTGACTCTCTTTTAAGGAAAAGGGGGTACATTAGGTCATACTATAAGACCCATACCATACTAATGCTATATATTTGGACATTCCTAACCAATCGTAAATAGTCACTAAAAATCCCACAACATTTCAGCATTTAAAAAATTTTTAAAAGCAGCATTGAAAAAGGCAACTCCATTTAAACAAAAAAAAATTAGATTTGCAAGACGTTATCAGATAGCTTGTAAGAAGTGGCACTCAAAGAGGTAGTTGTTTAGTAAAAAAATGGGCTTCTGACCAAGCTCTTGTGGACCAGCAGCCTGTAAAATCAAAGGGCTGGGTCCCTCTCTGTTTCATCTTCTGATGCTTTAATACAATCAAGATCATAATAAACGTGGTTTAACGTAAAATCTGTTATACCTCACTTTTTCCACAATGCAATGGGATCAAAGCCTTTGGTCTGTCCAAGTCTAGTCAATTTTTTTTTTAATTTTTGGCAAAATGCCATGAATCCAAAGCATGAGGTATGTTTTTGAAGACATTGTCCTCCCTCATTAATTTCCCAATTCCAAGATGATTGTCAGTTGTGACTTCTGCAATCTCAAGGCCTTCATTAATGAGCTCCAGAAGACCTAGTCGAAAAGCATACTTTTTGAGGGACTTGGAATGCTGAGAAGCAGATTTCTGCAAACTAAGAATGGCCAAGTAAGTTAAATGGAATGAAAAAGGAGTCTAATTATCAGGAACAGTGGAAACAATTATAACTGTTACAATTTAGATTAAGGTATCTATTATGACAAAAGAATTCATAAACTAAAAGGTACCTGAGTCAAATTGTAACAAGAATATACAGAATTTTGGAGGTTATACAGTGAGTTTGGGAATATTGAACCTCCAGATGGGTACAAGTACAAATAATCTTCATACCTGAGCTAAATTGATACCAATTATCTTCTTGGTCCTTGTATCCATGACAGATACTAGACAAAACATCGCGTTATGGCAAGGAGAATCACACCGTCCATCCGAAGCAAGCTTCACGCGCCAGTTTGCAGAACGTCCTTCAAAATATCCCCCTGTTTTTGTTTCCAGCAGTTATAGACCCCAGTGAGTAAAAATGACTTCTGATGCCGAAAATACGTGCGAACACCCTGCTATGGGGTGTTGTAAGCTGGAACACCCCATAGGTCAAGCATCCTCACTGCTTTGGCTGGACTGCTACCAGAAGTAAGAATAGCAGTAGATAAGAGAAAATCTCCTGTGAAAAGTCTAGTTGAAGAAATTTCGTTTTGACTTTTCCATGTCCTACAATAAAGAAGAAAAAATGAGAGGATAACTTGAATTATTTGTCTGCAGTTCTCAGGAGAAAAAAGGGGGAGAAAGAAATATGAAGTGGGATTAAAAAAAGATATTTTGACTTTACTTACACTAAGCCGCATTTCTTCCCACAAAGTAGGGATGCGTATGTAACTGTGCCAATGCTCCTCCACCTAGAAATAGTGGCTGGTGCGTTTTTACATTTTTGGCAAACAATTGAAAGGACACGAAAGAGCACAGATAACTCTACAAGGGCAGACTTGCATTTACTTTCTGCGGAGGCTTCTTTTTCTACCCTAAAAAGAAATGAATCATGAAATAACAATTTTTACTAAAAAAAGGATCTATTATTAAGTCCAGATTTCAAATACATTAGCCATATATCAAAGGATAAAATACAATAAAGGAAAGAAATTCAACCTTTCATTGAATAATGGATAATAGCTCATACATTAAGGTTGAGTTAACACTTCAAAAATAGTTTAAATTCCAGAAATAATAACAATTTTTAAAGAAACTAAAACATTTATACTAATGTGAATAGGGGATCCCTACAGTAAGTGATAGAGATGATAAGGATGAGGGAATTCACTGGTATGGTTATTTTTCTAATGTCAATCTATATGAAGTAACTAAGTAAGAATCTTTTATTCAGGCTCCTTCCTAAACAAAATATAACCCAGTTATCCTGATGATTTGTATATAGTAATTATGTCAGTGATTCCAATTCTCAAAATGTAAATGGGACAAAAATAACCAGTTAGCCATGATAAAATAAAAAGTAGCAAAATAGAAATAAGAAGGTATTTTTCAAAGTCTAATTGAAACAACTGCTCCCCCCCCCTCACCAAATGGGCACCCAAAAATTATGTGGCCTAATGCTAAATTAGAATAAACAGTGTACATTGGTAAGTACAAACAATACAATAATAGATTGTGTATGACTCATAATACACATATAGTGTATATATATTACATAATAACAATGACAGATAATGATCTAATAGTATTGCTTTATTTTATCAACATTTGTCATTCACAGAAGCCATGACTCTCGAATTTTGTTCTTAATATTATTCCTGTTTTTGTTCCATTAAATTTTTTTGGTACTGTTCTAATATCCGGGCAACGTGCAAGAATGCAACTTGAGAAAAACAAAGATCAGATAAAATTACCCAGTATTTTCCTATCTTACACTCTATAAACAAGGGGGTTCTCACTCCAGGAACTATATTTAAGCTTTAGTTTTTTTGGGGTTTAGGAGGAAAAAAAGTACCTAGGTTAGTTTAGGTTATGTATTTATTATATGCTAGGCTTTACCACCACCCCCCTAATGTGCAAATATATAGCCAAAATTTGTTTCTACACTATTATATTTTTACTCTATTTTGTTTTATTTCACTAGCATTAACCAAACTTCACTTCTTGCATGTTCCCCAGATATTAGAACAGTACCTTTTTTTCTTGTGTTGCTCTAGTATAACAGTGTGACATCCTTTTCACTAGTAAATACCCATAATTTTTAGAAGGCCTATAGGATATATATTCTGAAAATCCAATCCATTTTTGTTATGGTTGCTGGTTTGCCTGTGATTCCAGGCAATTTGATGTTCATATGTTAATCCTAAAACTCAGCTACCCTTGTCTGAGACTATACGCAGGTAGACCTTATGTCACTTGTTCACCTGCAAATCCAGGCAACTCGTTGGGTCAACCAATTTTGAATGAATTTTGTGTTAGTGTAACTGTCTGAGCTTATAAACTGGGTTGCCTGTCTAAGACTTCAGGCGGGTGGACCCTATGCCACTTGTTTGCACACAAGTCCAGGCAACTTGTCAGTCAACCAATTTTCATTTAATTCTGTTTTAGTGTAACTGTCTGAGCTTATAAAATTGGTCCTAACCTAACATAATTTAACCCACCCGACAGGTGGGTCTATTTAGGCTTAGGTATCTTGTTTCCCTGCATTAACTTGTTGGTCAACCAATTTGTAATTAATGTTGTGTTAATGTAACTGTCTTGGCTTATAAATTGGGTTGTCTGACTGAGGACTGCAAGTCCAGGACTTGACATATATATATATATATATATATATATATATATATATATATATATATATATATATATATATATATATATATATATATATATATATATATATATATATATATATATATATATATATATATATATATATATATATATATATATATATATATATATATATATATATATATCCTTGTAGCTCTCTAGGAAGCCTTTTACTCTTTTGTGTTCTTGGCAGCAGACATTTTCTGTATTTACTGGCCAGACTTTGCATTGGAGACATGAACACCTACAAGAGAACCTACAAGAGACCTACAAGAGAATAATTGTAGTTCAGGAAACTTGGTGGTCAAATGTAAATTCTAAAACCTAGTCAAGCTACCTGAGAATTTTTGTGGCAAGGAAAATTAGGCTTAGGATACTTCTTCATCAGAAAGTTCCGTAGACATTGTTTTTTATGAGTAGATCGAAAACTCTTAGTCATCTCTATTGTAATTCAAGTAGACTTTCCAAGTAGGTTTGTCCACCTAGAGTCTAAGTCAGTTTGACCAAGTTTTAGGATTGACATGACCACTAAGTCACCTGGACTTGCCGTCCTTTAGTCAGCTACAAAAGACCTATTTTTCTCCCTAGCCAGTTATTTAAAGAAGCAAGTTTTTGAGCATAGGGTTACTAGGTTTCTATGGGCTGTTCTGAGCCTTCTAGCCCCTTCAGGGCTAAAAAATTAATAGGCCCTTTCAAGTGTGTATTTAATTATAAAGGAGCATGAAAAATTCTCATTATTGAGTTGTGCTTAAAAGCTAAATTTTGTCGAAAACTGCAGTCTAGGCTATGTACCAAAAATGTGGTGGTGATTTATACTTAAGGGTATATCTATCATCACTATGGAGGGAGGGGGGGTCGTGATAAATTTAGCTATATATGGATTCACAATGGAATTCTGACTATATGGGTGTCTATTTGTTAGGCCAGACCATCTTAATATTAAGTTAGGCTAATCAGAAAATTGATCTCTTTTGAAGTGGCCTAGTCTAAAGAATTTTATAGTGTTTCTTTATAACTAATACAAAGATGTTCTAAAACTATAACCTTTCCTTTGTAAGCTAATGAGCCTAATTGTGAACTAGGCCTTAGTTACCCACATTTCTATAGGCTAGGCATAGGCTAATCTACATGAAATGAAGCATTTTTTTATTCTATTGCTTACCATGATGATGAATCTTCAAATGAACTTCTCGGTTCCTCGGAAATTGTGCTATGATCTTGGACAGCAAGAGAAGCTGCAGTAGGTGTCACAAGAGGCTGGAACAACTATCCTGAAATGGTATCTTGCATACCCTCTAGTGCTTGGTTATCATCAAAAACATTTTCTGACACATCAGAATAGTCACTTTCTGAACTTGAGGTCATATTTTTTCGCAAAATGTATATATAACACGGACATATATCATTGCTAAAACTATCGGTCAAACCTATTACACATACAAAATCAATCCCTTTTTCAGCACTCACAATACAGCAATTACATTACTATCAACATCAGATAAAATCTTTTTCTCTACCACTTTCCTGTATAAACTTAATAAACAGGTCTTTCATCCTATACTTAAAAAAATCATCATCAATCAAAATTCCTAATGCAAATGCTACTGTAAATTCTCCTAAATTTTCATCTTTGCACAAATTCATCATTTCTTTTCTCAAATTTTCATACTCCTTACATTCAACAACATAATGGAAAATACTTTCTATCTCACTACAATTATTACACTGAGGACTATCAGTTTTGCCTATGATAAACAACCTATGATTAATACCTACATGGGTCGACCGAAAACGGAACATTAAGCAATTATATTTTCTTTTTAATGTACTATAATTTTTCATATCAAAGCCAGACTTCTTTTTCTGGGTAAGAGCTATTTTACTACTATTATCCCTCATTTCCTCAAAATGTTTTTGGTAAATCTTTCTAACCATGTCTCTAATCTGTTTATATGTTTCTGTAGGGGGTGTAAGGGTCATATTTTGTGCTGTCAGTTTGGTATATTTGTCTGCTTTTTCATTACCCGCCACCCCCACATGGGCTGGACACCACAAAAATTGTATCACTATTCCTTTCCCAGCAATCTTCAGAATTGAACTATAACTCTTATAGACCTCATCATTTTGTTTATTTGGCAAATTCTTTAGGGACTGGAGGGCAGATTTTGAGTCACTGCTATTAGGAACATAGATTGGTTTTCAGCACTTTCACTAGTTTTCCTTAATACCCATTCTAGCGCACTTTCAATTGCTTTTATTTCTGCCTCAAAAACAGTTGATTCTTTACTTAGTGACTTTGTTATCACTGTATTAAATTTTGGAACCACTGCTGAACAACCCACTCCTAAACCATTTATTTTTGAACCACATGTATTTGTTTTAACATATTCTTGATACTTGCTATTCAAAACTGAGAGGAATTCATATCTTATTATTAGCGGGTTATTTTCCATTTTTTCCATGTAATCAATCTGACACTCAATCTGAACCCAATCCCAGGGGGAATTTTTGGTGGTTTTTCCTAATATAGTATTTGGGTAATAGGTACTTCTATACTTTCCTGGGTTATTAGTTCTTTCAACTTTTCAAAAGGAATTAGACGTTTCCTTTTTCTATGGTGATTACTATTGGTGGTTCCACCAGGTTCAATTATCAATTTGTTAACTGGGTGATTAAAATCTGCTTTCCATAGCTGGTTCATGTATACCATTAGCATTTTCTCCCGTATTGTGTTGAGTTTCTCCACTCCAGACTCACCCAGGAGAAATGGAATTGGGGTGCTCTGGTGAGCTCCAAATGCTAATCTTAGGGCTGTATTTAGTATTGTATCAAGTTTCTGAGAGTAGATTCTGGGGCAATGCTGTATATCAAACTCCCATAATCAATTTTAGGTCTTATGTATTTGATGTAAAATTGTCTTGCTGTAACTTTGTTGACACCATGCTTCCCACATGAAAGCATCTTCATAAAATTCAGTCGCTTTGCACAGGATTCTTTTAGATATTTGACATGTTGACTAAATTGAAGTTTATCATCAATGTGTATTCCAAGGACTTTATGACAATTGGTTACAAGTAGTTCCTCTCCAAACAGAGTAAGTAGGGGAGGTCTAATATTCCTCTTAGATGTGAACAACATAACTTTAGCTTTATATGGTTCAAAATAAAGATCTATTCCTAGGGACCATAACTCTATTTGGTCTAATGTTTCTTGGACAACTTTTTCTGCTTCTTCCACTGTGTTTTGGATTGTCCATGTATTATTATCATCTGTAAAGATTCCTCCTTTGCAGTTATTGTCTTCTAGAGGGATATCAAATTCTCCAACATTATAATAGTGTGGTCCAAGAACACTGCCTTGTGGAACACCTCTTTCCACGTCAATTTAGCAAATTTTACAAATATAAACAGCGGATTGGCTTCGAATCACCCTAGTGAAAATGCAATAAGGATTCGCGACTATTTGTGTAAATACTTTAGCTCATCTGCAGGAAGTGTTTCCTGGCAACACGAACACATTCAACAAGGTTCATTTTAAAAATAAATACAGATTATTATAACCTTTAAAAATTGACCTTAGTTTAGCTGTGTTTGTTTTAGTATTTGTGAGTTCATAGATTATGACTATATGAAAATAAAAATAAGTTCTATTAATCAAATTCTCCTGTGTAGGGTATGTAAAGTGTACAACAGGGCAAAATGATCAAAGAAAACAATTTACTATACTATTTTCATGATCCTAGTTAAAACATAAAATGCAAATTTTTTGAACTGTTACTACTTCACATTTGCTTTTTATCTTTGTCAGAAGTAGGGAAAAGAAATTGTAATACTATATAGAAAAATAAAATCTATGTTGATGGTGTATGCAGTGTAGCATTGCAACCTGTTAACTGTTATGTACCAACTGACAGAATATTTAGTTTTCAGAAAGCCTAGGACACGTGATATCAAATGTAATGCAATGAAGCAGTCAAAATCGTCAAAATCGTATCACATTTTGCAAATAATGTTGCAATAATTTCATTCTTGCTCTAAAGCTTTCATTTCTTCTTCAAAAATAAGGTCATTTATCTTTTTTTCAATTAAGATCTGAGACTTTTCATTGAACTGTCTCAATTTTGCTGTAACCGATTGGCCCAAGAAAAATGCCCTGTCTCTCTTCTCCTCACTTCCCTTTAAGAGACTCTCTGCCCTTTCCATGATCTGCATAGCAGCTGAAGCAGCACCAATATGAGGTATAGCTTTAAATGTTATCTCGGGTCTTTGCTCATCAATAACTGAAGTCTCCCCACTGATCTTTCGTTTTTGCTCTTGATTTCTGTTCAAATTCGTTATTGGGGTTTTATGGTTAGCATCAATTGGCTTTTTTCTCTTTTCAACTCTTGTTGATGTTTTTTTATTGGGTATGTATTTTCTCTTTTGATTATTTTCTTCATTTCGCTTCTTTGTTCTACCAGACAAAATTGACTCTAAAGTGCTGTCAATTGTGTCTTCATCAAAATCCGCACTTGTATAAACAGTTTCACTAGCACTTCCTGCATCATAGCTGGTATACATGGTTTCTTCAACACTTCCAGCTTCATAGCTGTTGTCAACAACAGAGAAGTCAGTCTCAAAATCTGGAAAACTAGGTAATGCAGTAAAAATTCTTTTCTGTTCTCTGTTTCTTTCTGCCATATAGTCTGAAACAAACTCCATAAGTTTGAAGAGGCACCACTTATTTTCTTTGCTGCAACTTCCATCACCACTTTTCCCTTTTAGGCTTCTCCTCTCTTCCCCAAATTTTCGTTTTAGGGATTCCCATACTCTTTTTGCTTCTTTGCCTGAAAAAGAAAGGTTTTATTTTGGTCCAAAAACTATGGAACTTACTATATTTTTTAATAATATTATTGTTAATCAACAGGCACATTTTTACTGATACAATCTTACTTGATTTTGATAAGATTTTTGTTTTTACATAATCAAAGTGCTAAGATCTGTTTCTGAATGCTTTTCTTACCCTAAGTTCCCACACTTTGGAATCGGTGTTAAACCTTCTCTATGTTACTTTTTAAATCATAACACATTATTGGGATATGCTTTAGTAAGAGATAGACAGCATTAGCAATGGATAATTTTAATGAGTGGAGAAACAATTTCCCTGGAAAACTTCTTTCAAACAGTCCAGTTGACCTTCTTTCAAGAGAAGGTCAACATGTAAAGCAATTGAAACTAGAAAAGTTAAACAGGTTAATAATAATAAAAAGATAATTTAGTCTTTGTAACAGAGAATCACAATTTAGTAAAAAAAAAGGCTGAAAATAAAATTCAAAATTAGTAAAATTCTTTACACAACAAGCTGTAAAAAGAGTGTAATGGCGGAAAAAGAGATATTTACTTTTTTAGCATATCAATTATGTAGGGGGATAGGTCTTCTGTATCCTATGAAAATTGCATTGGTATGAAAATATAGGTTTTTGAATGAAAAGGGAGGACAGATTGTAGAACCAGGGAGGAGAGGTTGTAGAATGGCAGGCCAATTCACTAGGTAAAAGTTAATTCACTCAGGGGTTTTACAGGGCAGTGTTGGAAAAACAAATCTTTCTTCTCCTTACCTTGAGAGTAGCCATAATGGCTCTCTGAAGAAGGGAGATATAAGAGGCTATACACTTTTCGAGAAGTTAATTCACAGGCACATTTTTTGGACTGCCTCTATTCAGTCTAATGATTCCTTGGATAGAATTCCCTAGAAGATTGAGTCATAACAACCTTGTAGGGTAACCCAAAGTTCCAAGATCATGTATAAACTTTGCAGTACAACAATAGACCAATTCAGGGGCTTGCCTGTCACTTTCTTTCAAAAACTAGCAAAGATTAAACAGGTTAATAATAATAAAAATATTATATAGTCTTGTTACAAAAAAACAGAATTTAGAAAAAAAGGGCTAAAAAGAATATTCAAAATCACTAGAAAATTTTACATAATGAGTTTAAAAAGTTAATGGGGATGGGAAGAAGAAAAATTCACTTATTTAATGTTTCAATTATGTAGGGGAAAAGTCTTCTATATCTTTCTGTAGAAATTTTGCTTGTGTGAAAACAATATTTTTGTATAAGTAAAAGAAGGGTAGAGAGATTGTAGGGGGAGGAGTGAATTCAAATGGTGAAAGTGAATTTGCCCAGGGGTTATAGAGGGTGGTAAATAAAATACAAATAGGATAAAATCCTTTTAATAGACAGTGATGATGATAACAGTGATAGAAATTCACAAGAAACCTCTATTACTCTACTACCTCTATTAAATCTAATAGTTTCTTAGAAAAAACTCCCAGGAAAATAAGCATGTCAGCCTTGTAGGGTAATCCAAAGTGCCAAAGATCATGTATGCACTTTCAAAGACAAATTCAATGGTTTGCTTGTCACCTGTGTTTGCTTCTAAAATTCTGGTTTAAATTTTGAAAGTTGTTCTACCAGTCAGAAGAAACTTCCAGGGATAAATCTAGCTGAATCTATCAAATTTATTTCAGAATAACTTCTTATTGTTTTGGTGTGAAATAGCATATATGGGAAATATATTAAAGATCTTTTTGTGTTATAAAAGATAAACCTTTAGAAATAGACTTACAGCTCAATTGAGGCACAAGGAAAGTGTTTTGAGCCTCATATCTAGGTTATATCTTGATTTATAAGGTTGTAAAGAATTGAAAATCATGCATTTCTTAAATTTAGGAAAAGATCCTTGATATCGCTTAAAATCAGGTGCATCATTTAGGGGGGCAGGGGAGATATTTTTATTTACATTTAACTGTATACCTAAACATCTGCACACTCCACGACTCTTTCTTTGGATTGCAACTGCAACACTACTTACATTATTTGATCCTTGATGCCTCAGTTGCTCCTCCCAAGTAGTTGGCTGTGCTTTATTCCTCCAGACACCACCTATTATTCTTGCACTGGTATCAACTTCATCACCAAATGAACTTGAAGTTTGATTATTTTTCTCAATTAAGAAGTTGTGCAAGCAACAGCATGCTTTTACAATTGAATTGATGGTTTCGGTTGTTCCATTTACAGGTGTGTTGGAGATATGCCATCGTGCAGCCAAAATACCAAATGCATTTTCAACTACAAGTCTTGCTCTTGATAGTCTCTAATTAAACAGTCTTTTATCTCTGTTTTTTATACTAAGGCCACCTGGGTAAGGTCTCATCAGGTTTGTTCTTAGGGGAAACGCCTCATCTGCAACAAACACACTGGGCAAAATCACATTATTGGAAATGGGTTGAGGATCTGGTGTTTTCATGCTATTGTTAATAATTGCTTTTCCAAAACTTGATCTGGAAAACACACCAGAATCTCTAGAGCTACCTGCAGATCCCCCATCAACTAAAACAAATCTGTATTTGGCATCTACAATAGCCATGAAGATGATACTGTAAAAATTTTTATAATTGTAAAATTGGGAGTCTGTATTTTTTGGACGTCGGATTCTAATATGTTTGCCGTCTATTGCTCCAATGCAGTTGGGAAAACTCCATTTGCTTTTGAAGTCATCTTGGATGTCTTCAAAATCTTTTTCTGTAGGAGTCTTCATATATCTGTCCTTCATAGTCTCCCATAGTGCTTTTGAAGTCTCTTTTACTATGCGGTTGACAGGTGAGCGACCTATTAAAAAGTTGTAGGATACTGATCTTTTTTATGCACGTGTGGCAAGATATCTTAGTGATTACTAATCTTATTGGTGCTTCAATAGGCTCTCGAAAGTTGGTGAATTTTTTCTTTAATTAAGGTTAAAATCTCCTTAAAATTGTCAGGTGTCATCCTCATATATTCAAAATACCATTTTTCATCATTTTTCTCAAGCTTCTCCACTAGATTTCTAAAAGAATCAGATCGGCTTCGTTATTTCAATATATCTCTTACGCAAAACCTTCGTTTTGCTAAAGATCCCTGGAAAGAAAAAAAAATATTTTGGTAAAATTAAAGCAATAAGTAATGTTGATAAACATCAAAATATCAATATTTGAGGAATTTTGTTTTCTTAAATTATATATATATATATATATATATATATATATATATATATATATATATATATATATATATATATATATATATATATATATATATATAAAAAAAAAAAAAAAAAAAAAAATATATATATATATATATATATATATATATATATATATATATATATATATATATATATATATATATATATATATATATATATATATATATATATATATATATATATATATATATATATATATATATATATATATATATATATATATATATATATATATATATATATATATATATATATATATATATATATATATATATATATATATATATATTGCGATAATTGATACAAGATATTACATAGACAACAATCAGGACAACTCATTAAGTGGGCTTCTATTAATTATTATAACCAACTCTATTGATTAGTCATATATTACGTTTGCTAAAGAACATACCATTTGAGAAGTTAGCACATTTTTTACAGGTGTTCAAACAACAAACCTGACATCTATAGAAGGAGTAATCAAATAGATATTTAACAAGATTGAAGTTTAATTGTGGGACCATGCCTCTTAAATGGAGGTTTGCGGTGTTCAAACCTGACTCTTTCAAGGGAAGTGTCACTTTAAAAAGTAAAATGATAAAAGCAATTGTATTTTTTTTTAAATTGCCATTTCTTAAAAGGAAAATAAGTTGTCACTGTAGTAGGGCAGTGAGAGATTAATCTCCTCTTGTTCGAAAGCGTGATAACAGAAAACTTTGCTGAACTTCCTAGGACCATTGCAAAATTTTTTGAAAAGTCTCCCAAAGCAAGACTTAACCAATTAGTGATCTTTCGGAGCAAAAACAAGTAGAAAGACATAGAAAGATACGATTAAAAACACAGAGATGAAATCAGAGAGAGAGAGAAACAGAAATTCCTTCGTTTATTACGGGGCCAACTGAAAGTATAAAGGTTTCTTCTCCTGAGAAAGAAATAATAAAACTAACCTGTTTTTAGGAAGCCGAAAAGACATAAAATGACAAATCAAAAATTGTTTTGACGTTTTCCCCATGGATCTTCCTATAGATTTTCCAGCATGTATCAAGGAATAACTTCTTTTTTTTTAATACTATTTAAAATGAAAAACCACAATTTGATACCCTATTTGTCTCTTCTAAACCAACAAAGAAAGGGTTCCGGGGGGGCTTGGGGGTTTGACCCTTCCCCGTAAAATGTTTGTCCAACTCGTAAAAACGTAACAAAATGAACATAAACAAATTTTTTATATCGTTTTTTAAAGTTTTTGCAGCTTCCCCCTTCCAAAAAATCTTTTGTAAGCCCTCCTTCCCCTCCCCGCCGAAAAATTTTAAATATGGCCCTGGTACCAGGATTTCCATTCTTCTGTTTAGAATCAGATAGAGACACCGATTCAAGAAATTCAGGGGGGGGGTATATTTTTCAACTTTGTTTATACAAAAAAATCCAATCAAAGGAGGCTTTGAGGTCAGGGAGAGTAAAATCACCAATTGGCACAATTGTTAACAAGAGTGCAGGATATGGGAATTGTTACAGCGTTACAGCCCAATTTAAGCAATTCTAAATTATTACCTAGCAGAGTATGTCCGAAAATGGGCATTACAAAGTAAAACAACGGAGAAAACTTCTATTAATATTTGTATGAACACAAAATTCAGAGCCCTTTGCCACCACCCTCACCCCCCCCCCCCAAAAAAAAAACCATGAAAGTTTCGACTCGACACCACAGTTGTAATGCACAACAAAGATAATTTCCTTAAACTATGTATCGAATTCCTTGCCCTTTCAATTAAGCCTACTAAGGGTGTTTATAATAAAAGTCCCTACTTGACTTCGGGTACCTGTTGTACAAAGTCATGCGTTTTTTTTAAGCTGAAAATTCCTGATTGGATGGGAGTTATACGAACTTACGAAGCATTCAGGCAATTTTAAGAGAAGAATAGTAAATGACACAACACTTTATTTTAACAACTCCTAATGAATAACATCAATAATAATCTGTAATTTTTCACGTGGTAAATTTTATTTAATTTTTTATTTTACTAATAATTACAAAACAAACTATATATACACACAGCCGCCATGGGAACGGAATCCTCTAATTCTAAATCAATAACAAAATCATTTACAAATAACTAAAAGAAAAAAGAAAAAAAATACTCTCTCAACCAACATTTAAAACAATAATCTAACAAAAAAAAACAACAAAAAAACTACCCACACCCAATAAATAACAAATTACGAAACTTGCAAGTGTGGTGTGTTGGTAATAAACAACAAAATTATCCGCCTCCCTAATCGCATACCTGTGGAGCGAACGATTTACGCGAAATTTAGTCCAAGTTTGCATGTATTTTAGCATTACATGAAACCCTTCAAAAAGGTCAGATTATAGGGTCACTTTAGGGAGATTTAGCCATACTCTGCCTCCATACTTCCAGGGGCTAATGTAGATATAACAGCAATAAAACCTAAGAAAAAATGCTGCTAAAGAGGAGATAAAACTATAATGATTTTAAACCAATCATTAGAGACACTGGTACAAATTAGAGACACTTAGCTGCCATTAATTAGAGGCACTTTAATTATGGAAATTATAAAACCTATCTACGAATGTAACGGAAAAGCCGATAACACAGCAGTGTAAACCGGAATTTAATCGTTTGTAGATTGATGCAAAATCAACATTAATGTCAGCATCATCAGTAGGATTTCGATTCGCCTCTGTATAAACAATTAGACAGGGAAAAAACTACTTTATAAAATATAAATTTGTATTAATTAAGATATTCATCCAAATATTTAGTTAATGTTTAATAGTTCATTTTAAGATAATTATTTAGGTTTCAAACTCCATTTTGATAATGAGTCATAATTATTTTAATTACTTTCTGTCTCATCCAAAAGTTTGATCTTTAAACAAAAGCAAGTTTCTTTTGAGAAAGTTAAGGATATAAACTATTATCTGTTTTCAAGTCAAGTGTGGCAATACAGCCCAAATGGAATAGGGGTAAATATCAATATACAAAAGCATAGCAGCTTCTCTGACACTTAATAAAAGGATCGTAGCTCCAGCATTTGTATTGGGAGACAAGAGGTGTTCCATACCAGGGATGTCAAAGGGCATGGGGTATCCTTCAGGTGGGAAAAGTGTTGGAACATTTGTGTGAAAAACAAGCCTAAATGTGTTTTCAAGATGTCTGAAGACTTGTTTTGGGAAATTGTTTTATAATGGATACTGGGAACCCAAGGAAAAAAGTAAAGGTGGCATGTGCCCTGCCCTAAGTCTTCAATAGCACATTTTTCTTCAAGAGGTAGTTAAGGAAAGCTGTTATTTAGCAAGACACTACTTAGTTATTTTCTAAACATTGCAAAATTAACAATAAACATATATTAAACCAACATAAAATTAAGTACTGGAGCTCAACTTTAACTAAAATTATCAGCAATGATTAGTTGCAGACCACAGTAGCATAGTGTAAATAAGATTTCGGGTGGGCGAAAGGGAATGTGGTATGGAATCAGCTTTTTTCACCCAGCTTCCCCACTACTGTTGCAGTACTTACCCCCTCTACTTCTACTTTCCCCAACCCCCACAACCAGCCCAGGAGGCTCCATGTCGGAGTTGTCCCAAGCGCGGTTGCAACAGCACGGTATATCGTGCTATCCAGTTGGATTTGATTTGAAAATGGCGTCTGAGCATTAAAAGAAATTACACTCTTTAAATCACCAATTTCGAACCCTAACCCCCCTAACAGGGAAATTGTAACCCCCTCCTTGACTAATAAGAAAAAATAGCTTTTTGTATGGGCAGCAGTGATATATCCTCTTTTTTTCTTCCTCGAACTCGAGACACTAGACCATCATAGAGAGCTGTTTAAAAGGGTTCATTTAAAAGTTAGTTCTTCTGTCTTATAAGTTTATTTTAGATTAGACTCGATAAAGTTGTCATAAAGCACCATATGGTATACTAAAAGCACAATTTAGGCAACATTTGAGTAGGGATGACCCTAGTACTCGTGACGGGGCACCATATATGGGCATAGAATACTGACGGGGCACATGTGCAGCCATCTACAATTTAGTTTAATGCCGACGGGGCACCATATATGGGCATAGAATCCCCAGGCAGAACACATGTGCTACCATCTACAATTGAGTCTAACGCTGACGGGACATAATTTATTCAAGGATTATCGATCTAGTTTAATGAGGTCAAGGTCGATTGATTTGTTGTTGTTGTTTTGAAATATACATTTAAATTATATAATTTTCATGTTTTTGATTTTTATATAAATGTAGAGTTCCATAATTTTCATGTCTAAAATTCATCGATAAAAGCCTGAATGAGATCTAATGTCTATGATAAAACCTGGAAAAAACTTTTCCAAGAACTAATTTTTTCAACTAAAAGTAAATAGCTACTACACTAAATGAAAGACGAGCAGAAATGAAGTCGAATAATAGCCAGAGAAATGTATTTTCCAAAATTTTCTTACAAAAAACTAGAGTTTACAGTCAAAAACCATTATTACTTCAGATTTTACGGAAATAGTTTATTTTCGAACCACAACTAGACTTTTTTTCTAACCGAAGTTTCACATTTGAACCAGAGAAATGTATTTTCCATAATTTTCTTACAAAAAACTAGATTTTACTGTCAAAAACCTTTATTAGTTAAGATTTTACTTAAAGAGTTTTTAATACTATAGCGTAAAGAGCGAGGGTTGAGGAAGGGGCAGTTCTTCTAAAATACAGAATAATTGCTGTTTGTTTTTAATTTCTATGTTGATCATTACTTACAGTTGAAAAGAAAGGCTGTTGTTTTTAAAACTTAGATGTTCAGAAATAGAGTCCTAAAATGATTTAAACTTAAAACAGTGTCTGATTAAAGTTTAGGCTTCTGATCCTTCTTTATTGACAAACCAGGCAAAAGAAGAGAGCAAACGGTTGAAAAAAAGGGTGTTGTTTTTAAAACTTAGATGAGATATTTCGTTCAAACTTTGTTAAATTTTTATGACTTCTCTTTATATTTCCTTCAATTTGTTTAAAAATAAATTAAAACTAAATGAGGCATGCTGTCTCATGCTAATGAGACATCGTTTAAAATAAACGAGATATTTCGTTCAAAACTTTGTTATGGCAAGGACAAACTCGAAAATATTGGCAGCTATAGGTGACTCGTGGCAATGTCAATTGTACCATTTGCAACAAAACTTGTGAGCTAGATTGAATTCCCAACTCAATGGTGGGAAAAATTAGAATTTTTAGCCAATCAGCTTAATCTAAGCTACGCACGTGTTCAATAAATCCTTAGTTTTTTTCTAATTAAATTAGTTTTAATTTTAATTTTCCCAATTCCCAATTTTTAATATTTGAATAGAATGATTTAACTCAACTCTAAATTCAAATGTTTTACAACCTCGAAATGCATTTCCACTTCTTGCAGAAACCCTACAGTTCAAGGCTTTTTCGGCCTTCTAATTCTGAACTAACACTTTTCGCTATCAATTTTCCTCTAGCCCGTTTAAACAAGAGTATTAGTAAAACAAAGCTATTAGCTAACACTTCTCAGGACCATATTAATTTCAGGTAGAAATCAAAACTTGGCAGGCCTCTTTCTAAAGAGAGTTTTACGAAAGAAGGGGGGGGCAGGCCGGACCGTAAGGCGAACAGAGTAACCAAGATAATATAAAAAAACAACTTGTAAATTATAAAATCTGAGGTATAATAACATCGTTTAATATAAATGAGATATTTAGTATAAAACTTTGTTAAATTTTTATAAGAGTATTATCTAGTGAAAAGATGTTCAAGTTTACGTTTGTTCTTGAGTGACATAGATGGTCATGATCTGTTTATCCGAGTTTTAAAAAACGAATAAAAAATTAGTACTGCGGGGCTTTGAAATCAGGATTTACGGTATTCTTCCGAAAACTTTTGTGAGACACGGAAATTTCACTAAGTTTTTCGAAGAGTTAATGTAAAGTGGCATCAGTACGAAAAGTTATTTGATTTCTACAAAGCTTGGCTTTGAAACTAGGTCATTTTGCTTAACGATTCACGAGAAATTAACCAAACCGAATATAGAAATAGAAAGTCAAAGAAAATATTCATTTTTCGGAAAGCCAAGTCAGTTTCAATTCTTATTAAAATAACATCTTTCGATCAGCGCTGTAAAGAAATTCTATCTTGTCTAAAA
>NC_142808.1:51034946-51108524 GCF_049724085.1 Artemia sp. Qi Xiang Cuo
TTACTACTACTAATTGAGTTATCATATATGAGTTGTATATATTTAGTTCGTTCACTTTTTATGAACACAAAAATTAAACTTATAATTCAAATCAGATCTAGTCAAAATAGAATGGCCAGGCCAAAAATTATTCATGAGAAATACACGTATCATGTTAGACAGGTAGGCTAATTTTCTACCTCTGAAAAACAATTTCCTAAATTTCAATGTAAGCCTCTCCCCCTCCCCCGTTGGTGTCTCTCCAGAAGGATTATAAATTTAAGAGGATAGACTGGAATCTTTCTCGAAATAATTTTTTTTCTAATGTTTTAAGTAAAGGGCTAAGTTTATCCTAGTATTCTAAGGAGGGGCTTAAGCAAAACGATGGCCTCCCCATAGGGCGTTGCCCATTTTGCTCGTTATAATGAAAAAAAGTAAAATATAAAGCAGGAAAAGAAAAGTCATTTTAACTCTTTTAGAGAATAATTTTGACTCTGCTTGTCAGATTTTAGTTGTATTCTTGATTAACTAATCATAATCAGTTTTATTTGTTTTAGTTATATTTCATCTTTTGTATAAACTAGCATGATCAGTGACAAAAGAATTATGCAGGAATATCTCTGATGGCAGCCATGAATAAATAACTTATTATTTTTATTAGTCTGCAAATAACTGATAAAGCTATAATAAAACAACACTACTTATGTAAATAATAAGTTAAAAATATCATGGATAAAAATGAAGCAATAATTGGTTCATTTTTGGAACTCCATTTTTTTTTCAAGACTAAGATTATATAGACTCAAGTGTTTGTCCAATTGAAATATCATGCGTGCATGGTGGCGAGCGCCAAGTTTAACAAAAGTGTGCCATTATTAGTGCAGCCTAAAATTCAAGTATCTTCCCTTAGAGTGGAACTGTCAATTTTATTAAATGCAGCTTCGAGAGGAAGGGGGCTAAAAGATCTTACGAGAATGTTCCATCTGTCTCAAACTTGTTAACACAATGTGCCTTTTACCTTAGCCTAATAATTTTACCAGCTTTTATTTACAAATTTTTTTCATACCTAATCTTTTTCTAACTTTCTTTTTATTTTCTAGACCAAATTAAAATTATCCTGTGCAAGATTTGCGGGGATAAGTCAAGTGGAAACCATTATGGAGTAATGACCTGTGAAGGATGTAAAGCATTCTTCAAGAGATCACAAGACAAGAGATCACAATTCCGCAAGACAAACTACCAATGTTTAAGAATAAAAAACTGTGTGATCAACAAAGATAGCCGAAATAGATGCCAGTATTGTAGACTGCAAAAATGTTTGGCATGGGGAATGTCCAAAGACTGTAAGTTTCCCTTTTTCAAGGCATCTTTATTCCAATTCATTCACTGAACAATAACTGAGAAAAATGAGTCTAGGCGTTTACCCTCAGCTGAAAATACCCCTCCCCCCTAGATTCTATTTTATAGTACTCAGAATAACATTAAAAAAATGACTGTTTCATTGGCCTCCCCAATGTCCATTTTTTTTTATTTTGGTAGACTTTCGAGCTCATTTATATGCATCGGCTTAGGATTTATTTAATAATTGAAGAAGGTTCATAGTCATAAAAAGCATTTATATCCTTATAATAACATATAATATTAATTAAATAAAAACGTATTATATTTACCCTTATAATAATAAAAATGGCGATTTAAGGCCTATTAATAACTTATAAATGGTCTAAATGTAAGTAGTTCAGCGCTAAAATCTACCTATCTTAACAACATACAATAGCATAAGTTCAAAACCAGTTTATACTGAATAAATTCAGTATCTTAATAACATACAATAGAATAAATTCAAAACCAGTTCATATTGAATAAATTCAATATCTTAACAACGTACAATAGAATAAATTCAAAACCAGGTCATATTAAATAAATTTGATATCTTAATAACATGCAATAGAATACATTCAAAACCAGTTCATATGGAATAAATTCAATATCTTAACAACGTGCAATAGAATACATTCAAAACCAGTTAATATTGAATAAATTCAATATCTTAACAACAAACAATAGAATACATTCAAAACCAGGTAATATTGAATAAATTCAATATCTTAACAACGTACAAAAGAATAAATTTAAAACCAGTTCATATGAAATAAATTCAATATCTTAACAACAAACAATAGAATAAATTCAAAACCAGTTCATATTAAATATATTCAATATCTTAACAACATACAATAGAATAAATTCAAACTCAGTTCATCACCAGTTTTTATTTCAAATCACCAATCATCAGCTTGCTTTGTTTCATTTTGTTTTCGCTTATAAGGTTGAACCTGAAGAAAGCCTCTAATTAAATTTAAGATACCATTTATGTTAGTGTCCTCCTACACCACTTAAAAATCAAATACGCTCTATCGATAAGCTGCCCAGGTCATAGAAATGAAATTCTTGATAAATCTTTATGGAATATCTTGGTCATAACGTTAAGGGGGATTACTCGAGCATAAACCACAGTGAGTCCTATTTTGGATACGCTAGGACTGTATTTTTAACTATGACTATCCTTCAGTTGTCATCCTGGTGGTTGCCAAGTTTAAGTCATGCCTTATCTTTTTGTGCAACAACTCATCAACACAATTGACAACCTGCCAATAGTGATCTGCATACCTGCCTAAAGGGTTGCCGCCCCTGGTGATTTATAATTATTTCTAGTGATTTTTTTCCTGTCTAAACAAAAAATCACTAAATTTGCACATAAATAAATAGATTATTAAAAAAAGTCACTAAATCAACAAGAAAATCGGTAAAATGTAGTGATATTTTTTCTCACCAAATGGCAGCCCTGCCTGCCTGTAGTCGTCAAGGTTGTGAAGCTGGAAACTTGTGAATATTATTGCTTAAATCTCCTTTTAAGGTATTTGGTTTATTAATATAGAGTAGATTTATAGTTCAGAATATATATTATATTGATAAAATTAAATTTGGTACTTTTCTATTATATAAATAACACTCGAGAAGGGAAGTTTGGTAAATGTTAATGAAATAAAAGAAAATATGATGAAAATACAATGCTTTAGTAACAAAATCATGAAAACTACCGGTGGGGGAGGTCACCTAGAGCGTGTAACCTAAAGTAATTCAACCTAACCTGACCAAAATTCCAATGCATTATTTAATTAAAGACAAGCTATAATATGGTTACAACGAGGTGAAAATCTGCTGAAAGGAATGCAACTTTTATCTAAATTATTTGAAAAAAACTACATTTTCTAAAGAGTTAAAGAGACTGAGTTACAAGGTCGAACCTTAAAACGTACAGGGATTAGGAGGCACAGTTGGGGGGCTGCCACCCCCAAACCCCCGCTTTCGCAGCCTTTAAATAAAAAAAAGTTCTTTAAACTGAAAGTAAGGAGCGACATTAAATCTTAAAACGAACAGAAATTATTCCGTATATGAAAGGGGCTGTGCCCTCCTCAACGCCTCGCTCTTTACGCTAAAGTTTTTATTGTTTAAAAGAAAGAGTTTTGAGAAAGTCAAATTTTAGCGTAAAGAGCGACGCGTTGAGGAGGGCACAGCCCCTTTCATATACGGAATAATTTCTGTTCGTTTTAAGATTTAATGTCGCTCGTTACTTTCAGTTTAAAGAACTTTTTTTATTTAAAGGCGGCTAACGCGGGGGTTTGGGGGGCGCACCCCCCCCAACTGTGCCTCCTAATCCCTGTACGTTTTAAGGTTCGACCTTGTAACTCAGCCTCTTTAACTCTTTAGAAAACGTAGTTTTTTTCAAATAATTTCTGCACGTTTTTGTAGAGTTTATTACTCAAGGATCGACCTTGTAACTCAGCCTCTTTAACTCTTTAGAAAACGTAATTTTTTTCAAATAATTTAAAAAAGAAACTGAGTTTCTTTTTAAAGTTTAAATTCAGCATATAAAAAACTTGCTCTGAGATTGAATCGAACCCGGGTTTTCCGCCTGACAGTCTGGAGTATCAACCGCTAGACTAAACAGACACAATTTTAATTTTTTTTTAGTAAATTGAAGCTATTTTCGACGCAAGCAAATTCCCAAAAAACTTGATATTTGGTTTTTGGAAAACAGGGAAGGAGTGATCAGATTGAATTGAAAGTTCGAGGATAAGCTTCCAGGCCCCAGGAAAGCTTATCTTCTAAATTTCAGCCCGATCAGACAACGTTAAAGGGGGGTTGTGGTGGGAAAAATTAACATGGACTAATATAGGAAAACGAGGTTTTTCGTAAATGTAAATTCGGGGGATAATTTTTTCGGTCTGAAAATATCAAAAGGCCCTAACAGGTCAAATTCTGCTTCGAATGAGTCCTCATTCAACCGGATCCATGGCCAACTGTGGCCTGTAGGCGTGGCTAAGAAAAAAAAAATATAAATTTTAAGTGGCTATATTTGGTTTTTTGAAAACAGGGAAGGAGTGATCGGATTGAGGTGAAATTTCGAGGATAAGCTCCCGGGCCCTAGAAAAAATTATTCTCTAAATTTCAGCCCAATCGGACAACGTTAAAGGGGGGCTGTGGTGGGAGGGTCCAAACTTCCGGCCCAGTTTACCCCATGAAGATAAAGTCGGAGGAAGATGAAATTTTGCATGTTTCTTAGTTTGAGCTTGGGCTACAATATGCGATCACCGCCGTCTCTCTGCGACCTCTAGGACCTGAAATCGCTTAAAATTGTGGTGGGTCGCCTCTTTATAGAGGCACAAGTGTGCCTCCTTGATTTTATAAAATCCATCTTTGATCAATTTGATTTAATTGTTGGAAGTCATTAAGGTGTCTGAGTAACATAAGTAAGATAAAAACATTGAATATTTACACTGAATGAGAGGCAATTTATAATTACGGCAAAAAAAGATTTTCATACAAGGATTTAAAAGCAAGAAAACTATATACAGACAATGACCTAACCTAACCTGACTTGGATGCTGAGAAAAGAAAAACACTATTTTGGTGAGAAGTGACATTTTTGTCACTTTTTTGCCTCAAGAAGAGGCAAATTGCTGCAATTACCTTCATTAGTTGGCAGAAATAAAGTTTAGTTAAATTTAGACAGAATTAGTTGGCATTATTTGGCTTAATTTTTCAAATTAGACTCACGTGTCTTTATTTTCTGAAAAACAAAAAATATCGCGTATGACCTTTGACCCTCCAAGTCAAGATGTTCAAAATATTTGTTCAGCTCTTTTTAAATGTTCAAGTATAAATCTTGGGCTGGATACGATAAACTATTTTTAGACATCTTCATGTTTGATACTTTCTATATAAAAATAAAAATATAAACAAAGATCAGAAAGCCTCTATCCCGAAATTCTTGAGATATCAAAGCATTAACACACTGTATTTTCCTTTTAGCCGTAAAATTGGGACGAATGTCAAAACAACAGAGACAAAAGGTTGAAGAACAGCAAGATTTTACAATGCCCGAATGAGAGGGTCATGGATTTTTTATTAGTTGTATTTATTTAGTTAACAACAAATTCTGGATTTGATTAACAGTTTGTTTTTAGTTTTAAAACAGTTTTATAATTTTAGCTGAATATTTATTTCATTCTAATTTTACGTCTATTTCTTTGAAAATTCGCAAGATTTAGTCTTCATTGGTGTGATGATTTAACTAATATTATTTATTTTTAATTTATTTTTGCTGTTTTATGAATTCAACATATTTTGTAATTTACTATTCAGGAAACAAAAAAAGCAGTTGAAACTATTTTTGCATCTAACATTGAAATATAACGAACTTAGACTCTATTCATTACGTATTATTTTATTCAGGATTAAATTACCTTATCAATACTTTTTGTCACCTAATTGAATATTAAAAAATTTTGAAATGCTATTATTTTTTATTTGTATTTTAAAATTCTTCAAACCCTTAGGTAGATATTTTAAAAGTAGTCCAAGCAGTTGTGTGACTGCTCAGTTTAATACAATTAGCCATTGCTACGATATTGTCAATTTGCTCTTTTGATAACCTGTATATTCATAGCCTTCTTGAAATTTTCATTTTAATATTCTTAACCTTAAAATTACTTCCGATAGAAGTAGTAATTAGTGCAATAGTAAAAGTAGCAGTAAAACTAGTAAATGTTGTAGTAGCAGTAGTATTAGTAGTAGGCCTAGTTTGCATATATTGCTTTCTGGTCAATTGATTTTTCATTTTAAGTATTCTCTGAGAGTCCAAACCTAATCCAATCCTTCTTCAGATTTGCTTTTTTGACAATTTGAATGCAAATAATGTCTTTTGTTAGTTCGAATTTGCCATTAATATTCACTCAAATTTTAGCTTGATAGACTCAAACTTAAAAGTACTATTATTACAGCAGTTTTGGTAGCCGTAGAAGCAGTAGCAGTGTTACCATTGTATTAGTAGAAACAGTAACAGTAGTAGCAGCAGTATTAATAGCGGTAGCAGAGTGTGCATATTGCCTTTTGGTCAGCTGGGCACCTTTTTCATGATGCCCCAGAAGTTTCACCTTGATATCTTAGGTCGTTCCAAAAATATTGATCATGTGCGCTTTTAACGAACTTTTGACGCCCTTTTCACCTTAATGCTATAAGCCTTACAAGTTGCTGCAATTGAAGTAGTAGTTGGAATAGCATAGTAGCAGTAGTAGCATAAGTAAAAGTAGCAGTGGTATTAGTGTTAGTATTAACATGCATATCTTATCTTTTGTCAATTGATCTTTCCTTTTAAGTATTCTTCAAAAGTTTCAACTTAATAACCAAATCCCTTCTTAAGATACGCTATTTTACACATCTGCTTTCACATAGTGTGATTTGATTTAGTTCAAAGTCCCCCTCAATATTCTGTGAAATTTTCACCTCCATGCGTGTAGCCTTAACTGTACTAGTATCATAGTAGTAAATGGTGGTAGTAGGAACAGTAATAGCAATTTTAGTGTATAATTATTGGTATTAACAGTAGTAGCAGCAGCATTAATAGCAGAAGTAAAAGGTAAATTTAACCTTTTGGTAAACTGAACGTCTCTGTGATAATACCCCTGAAATTTCCTCTTGATATAAAAAGCCGTTCCAGAAATATTGCTATTACGTCCGAATCAGCAATCTGTATACACATAGTATGTTTTGATTTAGTTCAACTTTCCCCTCAACGTTTCTTCATAGATTTTTTTCAATATCCTTAGCCTTAGTAGTACTAGCTACATAAGTAATAGTTTAGTGATTGTAGTGGTAGAAGTAATGTTACTTGTGGTAGCAGTAGAAGCAGCAGTTGTTGTGGAAGCAGTATTGTGCAAATATTGTCTTTTTTGTCAATTGATCGCGTCCCTTATCATTTAAAAAAAAAATCCAAATTAAGATACTCAGTCATTCCTGAGTCAAACCCATCTGACAACCCATATACACACAACAAGTTATGATTTAGTTAAACACTTCCCTCAACATTCACTGAAAGACTCTTCTTAATGCTATTTGTATTTTGGGAAAGTAGAAGTCAAACATTCATACCTTTTCTCAATAGCATATACTATATGTTGAACAAATCACACAGCTTTCATCCCTTGACCTGAGGCCTCGGGGTGGAGAGGGGGGGGGGTTGATATCCCCAAATATATTAATTACTGAACCTTTTGACAATGCTGAAAAAATTAAATCTCTAAACGTTGTTTGGATGTTTGTTTTGGAAATGGGCGTGGGGAAGGCGCTCTCTCAAATCACCTTGACTCTTAAAAAAAGCACAGTAATCTCGAATTTAAAATCAAATGAGTCCCATCTAAATTTAATTTGACTACCCAGTCATATAAACCTTACATACAACCAGGGCATAACTTATAATCCGAGCTCTAGAGTCCTGCTTGGTTATGCCAGCCCTGGAGGCAATTTTATGTGTTCTGTCGATTATTTTGAATAAAATTGCCATCGCACAATTTCAGTTGGAGACGTTGGGTGATAAGAAGCGACTGGGGGGAGGGGGGCTATTTGATCTCCGTCACTATTGACGCTCAAAAAGGAACAAGAACTTTCAATTTTAACCAAATGAGCCACCTCTAAGTTTTTGTTTTAGAAGTGGGGGTGGGTAAATGGCTCTCTCAAATCACCTTGACTCTTATAAAGAGCAAAATAATTTCAAATTTAAATCAAATGAAATCCATCTGAATTTGATTTGACCACCCATTCATAAAACCTTACATGCCCTTATGGGAATAGCTCAAAATCTTTGCCTTGGAGTCCTGGGTGGTTTTGCCAGCCCTGAAGGCATTGTTAGCAGCAGTTGTTGCAGAAGCAGTGTTGTGCAAATATTGCCTTTTTGGTAAATTGATCATATCCTTATCATTTCAAAATAAAATCCAAATTAATGCGCTCAGTCATTCTTTAATTAAACTCTTATGACAACCCATATACACATAACATGTTATGATTTAGTTCAACACTCCCCTCAATATTCACTGAAAGACTCATGTTAATCACATTTTTATTTTGGGAAAGTAGAAGTCAAACAATCATAATTTTTCTCAATAGCATATAATATATGTGAACAATAAACAAATCGCACAGCTTTCAGCCCTTGACCTGAGGCTTTGAGACAGGGATTGACATCTCCAAATACATAATTACTGAACCTTTCGACAATGCTGAAAAAATGGTATCTCTAAACGCTGTTTGGATGTTTGTTTTGAAATTGGGTGTATTTGGGAGGGCGGAGGTTCTATCAAATCACCTTGACTCTTAAAAAGGGCACGATAATTCGAGTTTAAAATCAAATGAAATCCATTATATTCAAATGAATTTAATTTGACCACCTATTTATAAAAACCTTATATGGCCCCAGGTACTATGCCGAGCCTGGAGGCATTGCTGTGTATTCTATGGACTATTTTGAATAAAATTGCCGTTGCAAAATTTCAATCGTATGCGTTTGGTGATATGTTGGGAATGGGGGGGGGGCTATTTTATCTCCATCACTATTGACCCTAAAAAAGGAACTAGAATTTTCAATTTCATCCAAATGAGCCACCTCTAAGTGTTTGTGTCGGAAATGGGTGTGTGGGGCGTGGGGATGGGAGATTCTCTCAAATCACCTTGACTTTTAAAAAGGGCACAATAATTTCGAATTTAAAATCAAATGAAATCCATCTGAACTTAATTTGACTACCCATTCATAAGACCTTGACATGCCCCCATGGGAAAAACTCAAAATCTTTGCCTCGAAGTCCTGGGTGTTTTTGCCAACTCTGGAGGCATTGTTATGTGTTCTATGGACTATCTTGAAGAAAATTACCATCGCACAATTTCAATTGGATGCGTTTGGATGCTATAACTTATAAGTTATAGCATATAACCTCCTATAAGCTTCAGAGAGGGCTCATTCGATTGGAAACTGAAAGTTCGAGCTGACTTTTTAGTAGTTAAAAGAGATCCAAGGGCAACTAGCCCCAGACCCCCACGCCTTCTTTTTCCAAACCCTTCTGATGAAAATTTTGGGTAGATATTTTGTTAAAAATAGTTCAAAGGTCAGATAAGAAAAACTCCGGCGTCAATACAACCCCCCAGGGCCCGGGTGAAGGCGTTTTGAGTTTTGCCCTAAAGGCATGTATGGTTCTTATGAGAGGGATGTTCGTATAAATTTCATAGAGGGCTCATTTGATTGGAAATTGAAAGTTCTAGTTTACTTTTTAGAGTCAAGAGATTTAAGGGCAACTAGCCCCTCCCCGTCCGTTTTCCCCAAACTCATTCGCTACAAATTTTTAAATAGCCAGCTTTTTGAAAATTGTTCAAAAATTAGATAACAGACACTCTGGTGTCAACACAACCCCCCCGGACCCGGGGGATAGGCATTGTAAGTGTTGTCCTGGGGGCGTATATGGTTCTTATGAACGGGATGCCCGCATAAACTTCAGAGAGGGTTCATTTGATTGGAAATTGAAAGTTCTAGTACACTTTTTAGAGTCAAAAGATATCTGAGGGCAATTAGATACCCCCCCCCCCTCAAACACCCTTTTCCCCAAACTCATCCAATACACATTTTTACATAGCCATCTTTTTAAGAAAATAATTAAAATATCAGATAACAAAAACTCCAGCGTCGACACAACCCCCCAGGGCCCGGGGAGCAGGTATTGTAAGCTATGTCCTAGGGCCGTATATGGTCCTTATGAAAGAGATACTCTTATAAACTTCAAAGAGGGCTCATTTGAATGGAATTTAAAAGTTCTAGTTCATTTCCTAAGAGTATAAAAAGATTTAGCTATTTTGTTAAAATTAGTTCAAACATCAGATAATAAAGACTCCGAGGTTGACACAGACCTATTTTTTCATTTTGATATTGTTACTTTGATACCAGTTCTGATACTTTGTTAAACATTTGATCTGTTTAAAAAAAAGTGTTTTGAAATAAGGAATTCTTAAAAACTTGAAAGTTTTTGCAATCACAAACGAATAAAAATTAATTAAATAAAACTTTCCACAAAATAAGTTTTTCAGAGAAAAGTAAAGGCCAGTTTAAACTGAAGCTCAGCAGATACAAATACCTGTTAAAATTCTAACTCAAAACGACCAGAAATTACTATTAATCAATAAATGAAACGCAAAACAAACAGAAATTAAATAAACAATCATAGCAAAAAGCATACAACAAGTAGGCCTAATAATATAAATGAATAAATAGATCCTAAGGCGAGTAATGCTTTGATTGAATATGAAAATCAAGCCTAAAATGAAAAAAAATGATTTGGTATTGAAGTATAAATGAAACATAAAATGAACAGAAATTAAACGAACAATCAATGCTAAAAAACATACAATAGATATTAATGTAAATTAATATTAAATCTTAAAACGAGTGAAACTTAAATCGAATATGCAAATCAAGCTTGAAACGAATCTGTTTACTTGCTTTGATAGCTTGGATACACTTACAAAATTTTGATTTGGTTAGATTTTAAAAGCAGATGTAAGTAGAGTGTTAAATTATACTTTGCCTAGATTATGTTGCTTGCCGTGCTATTTGCCTAGATTATGTTCCTTGCCATGCTATTTGCATAGACCTATACACCTTTTCAAAGAGCACACGAGATTGTGCAATGTAATCAGATGGGTTTCTGAGCCAACACCTATTTTTTGGACAATTGCCTTTAGTCAAGACTAGTTTGTTAGGAATCCGTCGCTGCTAATTAAAGAATAGGATGCTATATTCAAAATTGATTGATTGACATATGGTGTTGAGTCATTTACCAAAAAATAACCTTATTTGCGAAAAAAGGTATAGTATTTGCGAATTGGACTGTATGAACGACCTTGATGGAATAATAGGGAAAAACTGAGCTAGAAAACATTTGCGAATTGGATTGTATGAAGGTGGTAAAAAAGGGTTAAACTGATTACCAGTTAAGGTAACCCTGAAGGGCTTGTTAACTCAGGCAATTTGTTATAAATTTGGAACAACATCAGTCTATGAAAATGGTTAACGATGATAAAATGACCTTGTGACTTGACCTAGCTTTACTTCTTCGATGTGTTCTGTATAATACACAAGTGGCGTTTAACGTTATAGCATACTAAAAAGGTGATACTAAGAGAGATGTAAATGGCAAGAAAAGAATTTTAAAAAAGAAATTCAGAACAATCCATAGAAATCCTTAAAAATCAAGTTGTGAGGTTTGTTTGAGTATGAACCGTCAAATATCATAAGCACCAATGACCCTGACCACCAGGGACCTAAACCCCCAAAGATCCTCTATCCCCAAACTCCAAGGGGGTCCCCTCCCCCGAATTTTTTGGCCCCCCTCTCCCCATTTTTTTGAATTTTTTTAAACTTTTTTTAACATGGTATTTTTTCAACTTTTTTTACATTTCTTTGAATGAGATGAAACATATTTAAAACATTAAAAATTTACATTTAATATTTTCCAAACTCAAAATGAGAATGGTATAGATATGTTAGTCTCTACCTTTACTATTAGAAAAATAATTTTTGTAGTAGCACTTTTTTTGACTGAATTTTTTTATGCACTTAGAAATTATTCAACTTTTTTTACGTATCTTAAAATGACGTGAAATATACTTACGGATCTACCAATCATATTCTATGATTGCTCATAGACACGACATGGCTTTCCCACTGGTACTCTATGACAGGTTATTGACACTACCTAGTTTATTGCATGTATTAAATCAGTATTTTTGACGCAGTGGAACGATAAACACATAAGTCATACCTTTAAAAAAGTGAAGATGGAGCATTTTAAGAAAGTTTGTTCACATCTTAATGGTATTGTAGCATTGAATGCCGACAAGGAGAAGTATTTGAACTATGAAACAAATACAAGTGGTAGCACTATTGGAAATGTGTGCGTGCATTGTCATGACAGTAAGAAATTTAATTTCTTTGCAGTGGCAAAAAAATTCAACTCTTATGATGGTGGATATGCAAGAGTGAGATATCCAGAGATGATCGCACTCAAAGAGAATGCCAACATAAAAATAATAGTTGATGAAGAGGGACATCTTCCTGCCAGTACTTGTGGTAACATGCTACCTCTTGTTACACCCCATCGTCAGCTTGCGGGTATTAGCATTCAACGGAAAATAAAAGGAAGACAGGCATACTCTTCCACCAATGTCATAAACCCTATCTTGTCTACATGCCAAAACTTTTACCACTGTAAAAATAATGTGATAATAGACAGTGAAATTGCCAGAAAAAAAAGGGATTGGCAGAAAATATCACTAAGGAAAATAAAGATGAATATATGAAAAAAAGGTGCCAGCAAACGTCACTACCATTGATCTAACAATTAATGTACCAAATAATAGCAAAGATGAAATGCATGTTGAACATGTGGATGACCCCCCAGTAGAAATGTGTTCACATGTTAGGGTTATTGTAGTATTGAATGCTGACAAGGAGAAGTATTTGAACTATGAAACGAGCACAAGTGGTAGCACTATTGGAAACGTATGCGTGCGTTGTCATGACACTAAGGAATTAAATTTCTTTGGAGTACCAAAACAATTCAATTGTACAAATGGTGGATATGCGAAACTATCATTTCCAGAGAAGTTATAAGAGAATGCCAACATACAAATAACAGTTGATGAAGAGGGATATCTTCTTGCTAGTGCTATAGGTAACATGCTGCCTATTGATAGAACCTATCGTCATCTTTTAGGTGTTAGCATTCTAACGAAAGCAAAGAAGGTAATAAAGGCCTACTCTTCTACTAATATCATAAACCATATCTTGTCCACGTGCTGAAACTGTTACATATATAAAAATAATGTTGTAATAGACAGTGAAATTGCCGGAAAAATAAAAAGGGCATTGGTAGAAAATATCACTAAGGAATATAAAGATGAATCGGTAAAAAACAAAGTGTCAGCAAGCGTTACTACCATTGATCAAACAGTTAATGAATCATATAGTACCAAAGACGAAACGCATATTGAGCTTGTCGGTGACACACCAGTAAAAATTGTGTATTACTCGAAATGGAATAATGATTATTCTACTGATTACGAGCTAAGAGAAGATAATAGCTACAATATCAAGAGAGAATATGTTGAAGTCTTTTATGGAACAGATTCAAAATGTCTAAAGTTGCTAATTGATATTAATAATGTATCATTATATATTTTTTTTATTAATATTCTAAATGTCATTATTTCATTAGAAATATACTATGAATATAATTGTTATGCGTTCATTATTTTTAGAGTATACTAGCATATCAAACGTTTATAAAGTCTATTTTAACATCGGAGATGTAAGAAAAGGATCTTGCATACATCTATTGTCAGACATATGGGATAACATTGACAAAATCTAATTATCAGTTTGAATAAAATTTTTCTATCAACATGTTTGTCAGATACATCAGATAAAATTGACTAAATCTAAGTATCAGATTGAATAAATTCTTCATCAAAATCCTTTTTCGGATACTTTGGATAGCATTGTCACAATCTATGCAATAGAGTAGATAGGTACTTTATAAACTTCCTTTGCCTGATACATCAGAGAAAACTGAGAAAATCTAAGTATCAGAGTAAATAAATTCCTTATCAATGTCATTTGACAGATACGTTTGATAACACTGACCAAATCTAAGTGTCATACTGAATAAACTCTATGTCAACTTCTTCTCTCAGATAAATCAGATAACATTAACATAATCTATGTATCAGAGTGAATAAATTCTTTATCAACATGCTTTGTCAGATATGATTGATAAAATTGAGAAAATCTAAGCATTAGAGTTAATAAATTCTTTATCAATGTCTTTTGATAGATACGTTTGATAACACTGACATAATTTGACTATTAAATTGAAAAAATTCTTTGTTAACATTCCTTATCGATATCATTTTTCGGATACGTCGGATAACGTTGACAAAATCTGTGTATTAGAATGAATATTTTCTTTATCAACATCCGTTCTTGGATATGTCATTATGAAAAAATTGTAAGTAAGTAAGTAACAAACTTTTTCTTGAATTCACCTCTTGGATACACAATACAGAAATTTAGTCAAGGAAATTATGAAAAAAAATTGTCAGTAAGCAGCAAACTCTTTCTTGAAGTCACCTCTTGGATACACAATGCAGAAATTTCATTTAAGAAACAATGAAAAAATTGTAAGTAAGTAGCAAATTCTTTTTTTGAATTCACCTGCTGGATAAATAAACACGACATTTCATTCAAGAAATTATGACAAAATTCTAAGTAAGTAACAAACTCTTTATTGTTTTCACCTATTGGATACACGAAGCAGAAATTTCTTTCAAGAAATTATGAAAAAATTGTAAGTAAGTAACAAACTCTTTCTTGAATTCACCTCTTGGATACACAATATGAAAATTTCATTCAAAAAATTATGAAAAAATTGCAAGTAAGTAACAAACTCTTTCTTGAATTCTCCTCCTGGATACACAATACAGACATTTCATTCAAGAAATTATAAAAAAATAGTAAGTAAGTAACAAATTCTTTCTTGAATTCACCTTTTTGGTAAATAATACGGAAATGTCATTCAAGAAATTAGAAAAAAATGTACGTAAGTAAGTAACAAATTCTTTCTTGAATCCGCCGTTTGGATGCACAATAAAGAAATTTAATTTAGGAAATTATGAAAAAATTGTAAGTAAGTAACAAATTCTTTCTTAAAGTCACTTCTTGGATACACAATACACAAATTTTATTTAAGAAATTATGAAAAAATTGTAAGTAAGTAGCAAGTTCTTTCTTGAATTCGCCTGCTGGATAAACAAAAAAGACATTTCATTCAAGAAATTATGACAAAATTCCAAGTAAGTAACAAACTCTTTATTGTTTTCATGACTTAGATACACGATGCAGAAATGTCATTAAAGAAATTATAAAAAAAATTCTAAGTAAGTAATAATAATTAATAGAGTAAGTAACTCTTTCTTGAACTCGCTTCCTGGACAGACAAGACAGCAATTTCACTCAAGAAATTAGGAAAAAATTGTAAGTAAGTAACAAACTCTTTCTTGAATTCTCCCCTTGGATACACAATAAGGAAATTTCATTCAAGAAATTATGAAAAAATTGCAAGTAAGTAACAAAATCTTTCTTAAATTCTCCTCCTGGATACAAAATACAGACATTTCATTCAAGAAATTATAAAAAAATGGTAAGTAAGTAACAAACTCTGTTTTGAATTCACCTCTTGGATTCACAATATGGAAATTTCGTTCAAGAAATTAGGAAAGAATTGTAAGTAAGTAAGTAACAAACTCTTTCTTGAATTCAACTCATGAATACACAATACAAAAATTTCATTCAAGATATTATAAAAAATTGTAAGTAAGTTACAAACTCTTTGGATACATCAGATAACATTCATAATATCCAAGTTCTATTTATTTTGACTTTATGCATAATTACGTTGAATTTAGGCTAGACCAGTTATAGATGGCAGCACGCCCTCTCAGACACACAGTCATAGTAAGAGAGACATGCAAAAAGTTTGTATAATTCCGGTTCACTTAGAGTGGCCCCCACTCTAAGTGAACCTGAATTAACCCAACTTTTTGCATGTCTCTCTCACTATGACTGTGTGTCTGAGCAGGTGTACTGCCATATATAACCGGTTCAAGAAAGAGTTTGTTACTTACTTACAATTTTTTCACAATTTATTGAATGAAATTTCCGTATTGTGCATCCAAGAGGTGAAAACAATAAAGAGTTTCTTACTTACTTACAAATATTCTCATAATTTCTTGAATGAAGTATCTCTATTGTGTATCCAAGAGTTGTATTCAAGAAAGAGTTTGTTACTTACTCACAATTTTTTCATAATTTTTTTTGTGAAATTGCTGTATTGTCTGTTCAGGAAGCGAGTTCAAGAAAGAGTTTGTTTACAATTTTTTTCATAATTTCCTGAATTAAATTTCTGTATTGTGCATCCAAACGGCGAATTCAAGAAAGAGTTCACTACTTAATTACAATATTTTTATAATTTCTTACATTAAATTTGTGCATTGTCTATCCAGGAGGTGACTTCAAGAAAGAGTATGTTACATACTTACAATTTTTTTATTAATTTTCTGAATTAAATTTCTGTATTGTGCATCCAAACGGCGAATTCAGATAGAGTTTGTTAATTACTTACTTACATTTTTTTTCCTAATTTCTAGAACTAAATTTCCATATTGTGTACCCAAGAGGTAAATTCAAGAAAGAGTTTGTTACTTACTTACCATTTTTTTTTATTTTCTTGAATGAAATGTCTGTATTGTGTATCCAGTAGGAGAATTCAAGAAAGAGTTTGTTACTTACTTGCAATTTTTTCATATATTCTTTAATGAAATTTCCATATTGTGTATCCAAAAGGTGTATTCCAGAAAGAGTTTGTTACTTACTTACAATTTTTTTTATAATTTCTTGAATGAAATATCTGTATTTTGCATTCAGGAGGATAATTTAAGAAAGAGTTTGTTACTTATTTACAATTTTTTCATAATTTCTTGAGTGAAATTGCTGTATTGTCCGTCCAGGAACCAAGTTCAAGAAAGAGTTTGTTTGCAATTTTTTCATAGTTTCCTGCATTAAATTTCTGTATTGTGCATCCAAACGGCGAATTTAAGAAAGAGTTTGTTACTTACTTAGAATTTTGTCATAATTTCTTGAATGAAATGTCTTTTTGTTTATCCAGGAGGCGAATTCAAGAAAGAATCTGTTACTTGCTTACTTACAACTTCTTCATAATTTCTTAAATGAACTTTCTGCATTGTGTATCCAAGAGGTGACTTTAAGACAGGGTTGGTTACTTACATACAATTTTTTCATAATTTATTGAATTAAATTTCCGTATTGTGTATCCAAGAGGTGAAAATAATAATGAGTTTGTTACTTACTTACCAATATTTTCATAATTTCTTGAATGAAGTATATCTATTGTGTATCCAAGAGATGTATTCAAGAAAGAGTTTGTTACTTACTTACAAATATTTTCATAATTTCTTGAATGAAATTTCCGTATTGTGTATCCAAGAGAGGACTTCAAGAAAGAGATTGTTACTTACTTGAATTTTTTTCATAATTTCTTAAATTAAATTTCTGTATTGTGCATGCAAACGGTGAATTCAAGAAAGAGTTTGTTACTTAATTAGAATTTTGTCATAATTTCTTGAATGAAATGTCTTTTTCTGTTTATCCAGGCGGCGAATTCAAGAAAGAATTTGCTACTTACTTACAATTTTTCATAATTTCTTGAATAAAATTTCCGTATTGTGCATCCAAACGGCGAATTCAAGGAAAAGTTTCTTAATTGCTTACAATTTTTTCATAATTTCTTGAAAGAAATTTCTGCAGCGTGTATTCAAGAGTTGAAAAAAATAAACAATGTGTTACTTACTTAGAATTTTGTCATAATTTCTTGACTGAAATGTCTTTTTTATTTATCCAGGAGGTGAATTCAAGAAAGAATTTGCTACTTACTTACAATTATTTCATAATTTCTTAAATGAAATTTCTGCATTTTGTATCAAAGAGGTGACTTCAAGAAAGAGTTTTTTACTTACTTACAATTTTTTTCATAACTTGCTTATTAAATTTCTGTATTGTTTATCTAAGAGGTGAATTCAAGAAAGAGTTTTTTACTTACTTTCTTGCAATTTTTTCATAATGACATATGCAACAAAGGATGTTGATAAAGAAAATATTCATTCTAATACATAGATTTTGTCAACGTTATCCGACGTATCCGACAAATGATATCGATAAAGAATGTTAATAAAGAATTTGTTCAATTTGATAGTTAAATTATGTCAGTGTTATCAAACATATCTGTTAAAAAACATTGATAAAGAATTTATTCGCTCTGATGCTTAGATTTTCTCAATTTTATCAAGTATATCTGACAAATCATGTTGATAAAGAATTTATTCACTCTGATACATAGATTTTGTAAATTTTATCTGATATATCTGACAAAAAAGTTGATATAGAATTTATTCAATATGATACTTAGATTTGGTCAGTGTTATCTAACGTATCTGTCAAATTACATTGATAAAGAATTTATTCGCTCTTATACTTAGATTTTCTCAATTTTATCTGATGTATCAGGCAAAGAAAAATAATTAGGAATTTATCTACTCTAGTACATAGATTTTGACAATGTTATCCAACGTATCCGACAAAGGATGTTGATAAGGAATTTATTCAATCTGATACTTAGATTTAATCAATTTTATCCGATGTATCCGACAAAAGATGTTGATAGAAAAAACTTATTCCCTCTGATACTTAGATTTTTGTCAATGTTATCCCATGTTTCTGACAATAGATGTATGCAAAATCCTTTTCTTACATCTCCGATGCTTTAATAGACATTCTAAACGTTTGATATGCTAGCATACTCTAAAAATAATGAACGCATAACAATGTAATTCATAGCATATTTTTAATGAAATAATGACATGTAGAATATTAATACAAAAAATATATTATGATACATTATTAATATCAATGAGCAACTTTTGAAATTTTTAATCTGTTCCATTAAATAGTTAAACAGGTTCTCTCTTGATATTGTAGCTATTGTCTTCTCTTAGCTCGTAATCAGTAGAATAATCATTATTCCATTTTGAGTCATACACAATGTTTACTGGTGTGTCACCAACAGGTTCAATATGCGTTTCGTCTTTGGTATTATTTGATTTATTAACTGTTTGATCAATGGTAGTAACGATTGCTGACACTTTGTTTTTCACTGATTCATCTTTATATTCCTTAGTGATATTTTCTACCAATGCCCTTTTTATTTTTCCGGCAATTTCACTGTCTGTTACAACATTACTTTTACAAAGGTAACAGTTTCGGTACGTTGACAAGATATGGTTTTTGATATTAGTTGAAGAGTAGGCCTTTCTTTTACCCTTTGCTTTCATTTGAATGCTAATACCTAAAAGATGACAATAGGTTCTATCAATAGGTAGTATGTTACCTATAGCACTAGCAAGAAGATACCCCTCTTCATTAACTATTATTTTATATGTTGGCATTCTCTTTGAGTACTAACTTCTCTGGAAATGATACTTACGCATATCCACCATTTGTATAATTGATTTGTTTTGGTACTCCAAAGAAATTTCATTCCTTATTGTCTTGACAACGCACGCATACGTTTCCGACAGTGCTACCACTTGTACCCGTTTCATAGTTCAAATACTTCTCCTTGTCAGCATTCAATGCTACAATAACACTAACATGTGAACACATTTCTACTGGGGGGTCATCCACAAGTTCAATATGCATTTCATCTTTGCTATTATTTGGTTCATTAATTGTTTGATCAGTGGTAGTGGCGTATGCTGGCACTTTGTTTTTCAAAGATTCATCTTTATATTCATTAGTGATATTTTCTGCCAATTCCCTTTTTATTTTCTGGCAATTTCATTGTCTATTACCAAATTATTTTTACAGAGGTAACAGTTTCGGCATGTAGACAAGATATGGTTTATGATATTAGTAGAAGAGTATGCCTGTCCTCTTTTGATCTTCCGTTGAATGCTAATACCCAAAAGCTGACGATGGGGTGTACTAAGAGGTAGCATGTTACCACAAGCACTAGCAAGAAGATTTCCCTCATCATAGAAGGGAAGATTTTCCTCATTATTTTTATTTTGGCATTTCTTTGAGTGCGATCATCTCTGGATATCACACTCTCGCATATCCACCATCATAAGAGTTGAATTTTTTGGTACTCCAAGGAAACTAAATTCCTTACTGTCGTGAGAATGCACGTATACATTTTCAATAGTGCTACCACTTGTACTTCTTTCATAGTTCAAATTCTTCTCCTTGTCGGCATTCAATGCTACAAAACCATTTAAAAGTGAACACACTTTCTTAAAATGCTTCATCTTCACTTTTTTAAAGATATGACTTAGGTGTTTATCGTTCCACTCTGTAAAAAATACTGATTTAATACATGCAATAAACTAGGTAGTGTCAATAACCCGCCATAAAGTACCAGTGGAAAAGCCACGTCGTGTCTATGAGCAAGCATAGAGTACGATTGCTAGAGCTGCCAGGATATTTCACATAATTTTAAGATACGTAAAAAAAGTTGAATAATTTCTAAGTTCATAAGAAAAGTCGGTAAAAAAAGTGCTACTACAAACATTATTTTTCTAATAGTAAAGGTCATGACTAACATATCTATACCATTCTCATTTTGAGTTTGGAAAATATTAAATGTAAATTTTTAATGTTTTAAGTATGTTTCATCTCATTTGAAGACATGTAAAAAAAAAATTGAAAAAATACCATGATAAAAAAGTTAAAAAAAATTAAAAAAATGGGGGGAGGGGGGCCAAAAAGTTGAGGGGAGGGGTCCCCCTCGGAGTTTTGGGATAGGGAACCTTTGGGGGTTGAGGCTCCTGTTGGTTAGGGTCATTGGTGCTTATGATCCTTGACGGTTCATACTCATATACACCTCACTACTTGATTTGTAAGGATTTCTATGGATTTTTCTGAATTTCATTATTAAAATTCTTTTCTTGCCATCTAAATATCTCTTAGTATCAACTTTTTAGTATACTGTAACGTTAGACCCTATTTTAAATTGACAACACAGTTCAAACGCCACTTATGTATTATAAAGAACACATCGAAGAAGTAAAGCTAGGTCAAGTCACAAGGTAATTTTATCATCGTTAACCATTTTCATATATTGATGTTGTTCTAAATTTATAACAGATTGCCTGAGTTAACAAGCTCCTCGGGGTTACCTTAACTGGTAATCAGTTTAACCCTTTTTTACCACCTTCATACAATCCAATTCGGAAATGTTATTTAGCTCTGTTTTTTTCCTATTATTCAATTAAGATCGTTCATACAGTCCAATTCGTAAATGCTATACCTTTTTTCGCAAATAAACTTATTTTTTGGTAAATGATTTAACACCATATGCCAATCAATCAATTCTGAGTGTAGCATCCTATTCTTTAATTAACAGCGACTAATTCCTAACAAACTAGTCTTGACTAAAGGCAATTGTCCAAAAAATAGGTGTTGGCTCAGAAACCCGTCTGATTGCATTACACAATCTCGTTTGTTCTTTGAAAAGGTGTATAGGACTATGAAAATAGCATGTGAAGGAACATAATCCAGGCAAATAGCACGGCAAGGAACAGAATCTAGGCAAAGTCTAATGTAACACTCTGATGATGTAGCCCCAAAAGTTTGAACATCATACCCTCAGTCGTTCTTGGGATACTGCTGAGATACCTTGTTGAATATTAGCATTAATACAGTGCATTTTGATTTAATCTCAAAGAAACATTTAGTTTTTAAACATAATGGGCAAATGGGAGTGTGGGCCTGGGAGGAGGATTAGTTGCCCTCCTATCACTTTTGACTATTAAAAAGGGTATTAGCCCTTTCTATTTTTAATTGAATGAACTTTTTCGAAGTTCCTACGAAAACTCCTTCGATACAAAGTGCCCTAGTCTTTAAAAAAAAATACATTGTACCCACATCGATCTATATTTTAAAAATTTCAAGCCTTGCAATCACTTCCAACTATTAAAAAAGGCACTGGTGCTTTCAATTTCCAATCGAATGAGCCCTTTTTGAAGTTTCTGAGACAACACTTTCTATAAAAACCTTATATGCCCCAGGGCAAATCTTATAACCCTTGCCCTGAGGGCTGAGGGCTGTGAGGGAGTTGTCATCCTCAAAGACATAATTTCCGGATCTTTCAACTACATTGAAAAAATGGCTCTCTCAAAATTTTGATTGGATGTGTTTGGGGAAATGGTGGGCAGAAAATGGGGGTTAAATGCCCTCCAATCCCTTTCAACTATTAAAAAGGGCACTAGACATTTCAATTTACAATCGAATGATTCATTTTTAAGTTTCTACTATAGCACTTTCTATAAAAAAAAACCTTATATGCCCCCGGTGAAAAACTTACAACCCTTGCCCTGAGGGCTGTGAGGGAGTTGTCATCCTCAAAGACATAATTTCCGGATCTTTCAAATACATTGAAAAAATGGCTCTCTCCAAATTTTGATTGGATGTGTTTAGGAAAATGGTGGCCGGGGAAGGGGGTTACTTACCCTCCAATCACTTTCGACTATTAAAAAGGGAACTAGCCGTTTCAATTTCCAATCGAATGATTCATTTTTGAAGTTTCTACTATAGCACTTTCTATAAGAAAAACCTTATATGCCCCCGGGGAAAAACTTATAACCCTTGGCCTGAGGACTCGTGGGGGGTTTGTCATCCTCAAAGACCTATTTTCAGAACTTTCAACAACACTGAACAAAATGGCTATCTCAAAATTTTGATTGGATGTGTTTAGGGAAAATCTGGGCGTGAGAGAGGGGTTAATTGCCCTCCAATCACTTTTGAGTATTAAACAGGGCACAAGCCCTTTGAATTTACCCGCACGATACAACTTACAACCCTCGCCCTGAGGGTTGTGGGGGAGTGTCCTCCTTAAGAACATAATTTCTATTTGGATAGCAACTAAGCTGAACAAAATGGCTATCTCAAAATTTTGATTGGATGTGTTTGGGGAAATGGTGGGCTTGGAAGTGGTGTTAGTTGCCTTCCAATCACTTTTGACTGCTAAAAAGAGCACTAGCCATTCGCATTTTCAATCGAATGAGTTCTTTTCAAAGTCTCTACGTAAACTCCTTCGATACGAAGTGCCTTGGTGTAAAGGAAAAAAAATACATTGTGCCAATATCGTTATTTACTTAGGCATCGCGAATGCGCTGCCTATGATAAAACTAGACCCCAGTGCCATGCCGATGAGGGAAAATCTTTTGCGGAGGGGCCAAAAAGTAGAAAAGGGGGTGCCAGCACGGAACGAACACACTGCTGCCACCTATAATCGAGTTTAACGGGACAGGGTCAATGACACCTCTTTCAAGGTCAATCAGGGATGTTTCTAAGCCTATTGAATACAGACGGGAGTGACATCACAGTCAGATTATTGATCTACAAAGGGGACTAGAATTCTGGGAAATTGATTACATAATCGACGGGGAATTCTATATTGATCTACGAAGGGGAAAGGATTTCTGGGAAATTGATTTGCATAATCGATGGGGAATTCTATCATGAGGGGATTTCATTTTTGAAAATGGCTTCTATACTTTTGTGACAGAGATAAATTAATATTCTATTTTTAAATATAGCTTCTTTGGTCTTTATGTCTGGCAGATAAATGTTAATATTCTATTGAAGCCTTAATAGTGTAACTAGGAACATCTTAGATTTTTTCAGAAATTCATACGAGATCATGACAGATTGAATATATTTTACACGGGAAATGTTTTCCTGGGAATTTTAATTGTGACAGCGCAAAAGGGTGCCGAAACAAAGGAACACGCAGAAACTACTTTTAGGGGATTATTTGGGCGAAAAAAAATTAATCAACATTTTAGGGATTATTTGGGCGAACCAGTTTGAGACATTTTAGAGGATGATTTGGGGTGAAACTCCGTGGTCGTTACAATATACAAGTTCCATTTGAACAGTGCTGTAAGGTCCCCTACCCCAACCCCAAAGCCCCCCCCTCTACACAACTCCCCCCTCCTCCCCATTTTTTTCAACCTTTTTTTTGCGGGCTTGAGACACAGAAGGGCTCCCCCTCCCTGCTTTTTTGCCCCCCCCACACATTTTTTCTAATACTTTTAATTGCGGGCTTAAGACACAGAAGCCCCCTCCCTCAACCTAACTTTTTGCCCCCCCCCCCGAATGTATCATTTCAGATCAAGATCTCTTCTTAATATTTCTCCTAAACTTATTTTATAAGTTGAAGTACGCATCTTTTTCACTCCCAACAATACTTTACGACTTTTTTGCATACCCCAACATCAAGCAATACTTTTCAAAAGGCTTTATTATATCTTTTCAGAACAAGTTACTTACGTAATGTCCCTCCTAAACTTATTTTATAACTTGAAGTACTCATCCTTTTCACTCCCAAAAATACTTCACAACTTTTTGAATACCCTACCAAGCAATACTTTTCAAAAGGCTTTATTATATCTTTTCAGAACAAGTTCTTTACGTAATGTCCCACCTAAACCAATTTTACAACTTGAAGTACTCATCCTTATCACCCACAACTTTACATTATCGCTTAGTCAACTTTACATTATCGCATTATAGTCTAAATCAACGATAAATCCATTTTTACAAGTTGAAGTACTCATCTTTTTCACTCCCAACAGTACTTTACGACCTTTTACATACCCCAACACCAAGCAATACTTTTCAAACAGCTTTATTATATTATTTCAGAACAAGGTCCTTTCTTAATATCCCTTCTTAACCTATTTTACAAGTTGAAGTACTCATCCTTTTTCACCCACAACTTTACCTTACGGCTTTTTGTATACCCCAACACCAAGCATTACTTTTCAAAAGGCTTTCTTATATTTTTTCAGAACAAGTTATTTTATTAATGTCCCTCTTAAACCCATTTTACAAGTTGAAGTGCTCATTCTTTTCACACACAACTTTACTTTATGGCTTTTTTGAATACCCAAACACCAAGCAATACTTTTCAAAGGCTTTTTTTTATATTCTTCCGGAACAACTTCTTTACGTAATGTCCCTCCTAAACCAATTTCTAAACTCCTAAGTACTCATCAATTTCAACCAAAAATTTTACTTTACAGCTTTTTGATCACCGAGACACCAAACAATACTTTTAAAAGGCTTTATTATATCCTTTCAGAACAAGTTCTTTACGAAATGTCCCTCCTAAACCAATTTTACAACTTGAAGTACTCATCTTATTCACCCACAACTTTTCTTTACGATTTTTTGCATACCCCAACACCAAGCAATACTTTTCAAAAGGCTTTATTATATCCTTTCAGAACAAGTTCTTTACGTAATTTCCCTCCTAAACCAATTTTACAAATTGAAGTACTCATCCTTTTTACCCAGCAATACTTTTCAAAAGGCTTTAGTATATCTTTTTAGAACAAGTTCTTTACGTAATGTCCCTCCTAAACCAATTCTACAACTTGAAGTACTCATCTTTTTTACCTACAACTTTACTTTACGACTTTTTGCATACTCCAACACCAAGCACTACTTTTCAAAAGGCTTTATCATAACTTTTCAGAATAAGTTCTTTACGTAATGTCCCTCCTAAGACAATTTTGCAACTTGAAGTACTCATCGTTTTCGTCCAAAACTTTACTTCATGGCTTTTTTGAATACTTCAACACCAAGCATTATAAGTTCTTTTCTTAATATCCCTCCTAAACCTATTTTTCAAGTTGAAGTACTAATCCTTTTCATCCACAACTTTACCTTACGACTTTTTGCATTACCCAACACCAAGAAATACATTTCAAAAGGTTTTATTATATTATTTCAGAACAAGTTCTTTTCTTCATGTCCCTCCTAAACAATTTTACAAGTTGAAATACTCATCATTTTCGCCCACAACTTTACTTTATGGCTTTTTGCATAACCAAACACCAAGCAATACTTTTCAAAAGTCTTTATTATATTATTTCAGAACAAGTTTCTTCTTAATATCCCTTCTAAACCAATTTTACAAGTTGAAGTACTCATCCTTTTCACCCGAAACTTTACTTTACATCTTTTTTGCACACCAGAATATTAAGCAAGGTTCCACTTCAGTTCAGGTTTTTCCCCAAAGACATAAATTTAAAGTTTTCCTCCAAATTTTTGTAGAAGATAGAAAAATTTATACATTGATCGTGAATATTTCACCATGACGATAAGGAGCTCCACTCTAATTCTGAGATTTTTCCCAAAGTCATAAAAAAATTTAAAGCTCTGTTCTAAATTTTTTGCGTTGAAGATAGGAAAAGTTATACTATGATTTTGAATATTTTCCATGAAGATACAAAGTTCCATTTTAATTTTAATTTTATCTGTGAGAAGAAATGAGTTACAGATCAATTCTATTTTTCCAGAAAAAATAAAAATTTTCCACTTCAGTTCAGATTTTTCTCAAAGAGATTAAAAAATTTAAATTACAGTTCCAAATTTTTCATAGAAGATAGAAAAAGTTAACTTTACTTTACATCTTTTTTGCACACCAGAACATTAAGCAAGGTTCCACTTCAGTTCAGGTTTTTCCCCAAAGACATAAATTTAAAGTTTTCCTCCAAATTTTTGTAGAAGATAGAAAAATTTATACATTGATCGTGAATATTTCACCATGACGATAAGGAGCTCCACTCTAATTCTGAGATTTTTCCCAAAGTCATAAAAAAATTTAAAGCTCTGTTCTAAATTTTAGCGTTGAAGATAGGAAAAGTTATACTATGATTTTGAATATTTTCCATGAAGATACAAAGTTCCATTTTAATTTTAATTTTATCTGTGAGAAGAAATGAGTTACAGATCAATTCTATTTTTCCAGAAAAAATAAAAATTTTCCACTTCAGTTCAGATTTTTCTCAAAGAGATTAAAAAATTTAAATTACAGTTCCAAATTTTTCATAGAAGATAGAAAAAGTTATACTCTGATTGTGAAAAGTTAGCTCAATTCCGAATTTTACCAAAGAACCTACATTTCAATTCTAATTTCTCCATAGAAAATAAAAAGCTTCCACTTCAGTTCTTAATTCCCCAAACACATAAAAAACTAAAGTTCTATTCTAAATTTTCCCGTAGAAATTAGAAAAAGTTATACCATAGTTATAAATATTTTCCATGAAGATAAAAAGTTCCACTTTAATTCTAAATTTTCTCAACGAAGTGGGGGAAAGTTCAAGTTCTCTTCTGAAATTTCTCAATGAAAAAGAAATTAGTTACAGATCATTTCTATTTTTTTCCAATGAAAATAAAAAGGTTCAGCTTCAGTTCTGACTTTTCTCATAGAGATGAAAAAATTTAAAGTACTGTTCCAAAATTTCATACAAGATAGAACAAGTTATACATTGATTGTGAAAAGTTAGCTCAATTCGGAATTACCAAGGAACTTACAGATCAATTCTATTTTTCTTAAGAAATAAAAAGTTCCACTTTAATTCTAAATTTTCTCAACGAAGTGGGGGAAAGTTCAAGTTCTCTTCTGAACCTTCTCAATGAAAACGAAATTAGTTACAGATCAATTCTATTTTTTTCCAAAGAATATAAAAAGGTTCAGCTTCAGTTCTGATTTTTCTCAAAGAAATGAAAAAATTTTAAGAAATGTTCCAAATTTTTCATAGAAGATAGAAAACGTTATACATTGATTGTAAAAAGTTAGCTCAATTCGGAATTACCAAAGAACTTACAGATCAATTCCATTTTTCTTAAGAAATAAAAAGGTTCCACTTCAGTTTTTAATTTTTCAAATGACATAAAAATTTAAAGTTTTGTTTTAAATTTTTCCGTAGAAGAAAGGAAAAGTTATACTACTATTGTGTATATTTTCCATGAAGATAAAAAGTTTCACTCTTATTCTAAATTTTTATAATTTCACTTCCGATTTTTCTCAAATAGATGAAAAAACTTTAAGTTCTGTTCTAAATTTTACCCTAGATACATCGATTCTGAATTTTTCCTCCAAGAAGAGAAAAAGTTCAGCTTTAATTATACACTTTCTAAAAGAAGTGAAGAAAACTTCAAGTTCTGTCCCAAATTTTTCGTAGAAGTTAGAAAAAAGTTATACTTTGATCCTGAATATTCACCATGACAATAAGTAGCTACACTTTAATCCTGACTTTTCTCGAAGAAGTGCTAAATTTTCAAGTTCAATTCTGAATTTTCTGAAAGAAGAGAAAAAGTCAGCTCAATTCTGAAATTTACCAAAGAACTTACGCTTCAATTCTAATTTCTCCAGAGAAAATAAAAAGCTTCCACTTCAGTTCTTAATTCCCCAAAAACATAAAAAATTAAAGTTCTATTCTAAATTTTCCCCTAGAAGATAGAAAAGTTATGCCATAGTTGTGAATATTTTCCATGAAGATAAAAAGTTCCACTTTAATTCTAAATTTTCTCAACGAAGTGGGGGAAAGTTCAAGTTCTCTTCTGAACTTTCTCAATGAAAAAGAAATTAGTTACAGATAAATTCTCTTTTTTTTCCAAAGAATATAAAAAGGTCCAGCTTCAGTTCTAATTTTTCTCAAAGAGATGAAAAAATTTAAAGTACTGTTCCAAATTTTTCATAGCAGATAGAAAAAGTTATAAATTGATTTTGAAAAGTTAGCTCAATTCGGAATCACCAAAGAACTTACAGATCAATTCTATTTTTTTCAAGAAATAAAAAGGTTCCACTTTAGTTCTTAATTCTTCAAATGACATAAAAATTTAAAGTTTTGTTCTAAATTTTTCCGTGGAAGAAAAGAAAAAGTTATTCTATGATTGTGTATATTTTCCATGAAGATAAAAAGTTTCACTCTTATTCTAAATTTTTATAAGTTCACTTCCGATTTTTCTAAGGGAGATGAAAAAACTTAAAGTTCTCTTCTAAATTTTAACCTAGATACATCGATTCTGAATTTTTCCTCCAAGAAGAGAAAAAGTTCAGCTTTAATTTTATATTTTCTCAAAGAAGTGAAGAAAACTTAAAGTTCTGTTCCAAATTTTCCGTAGAAGATAGAAAAAAGTTATACTTTGATCGTGAAAATTCGCCATGACGATAAGGTGCTACGCTTTAATCCTGAGTTTTCTGGAAGAAGTGCAAAATTATCAAGTTCTCTTCTGAATTTTCTTAAAGAAGAAAAAAATTAGCTCAATTCTGCAATTTACCAAAGAAAATAAAAAAAGCTTCCACTTTAGTTCTTAATTTCTCAAAGACATAAAAAAATTTAAGTTCTGTTCTAAATTTTTCCATAGAAGATAGGAAAAGTTATACTATGATTGTGAATATTTTACATGAAGATAAAAGTTTTATTTTAATTCTTAATTTTCTTAATATCTTAGGAGACGGAACCGACAGAATTTGAACTTTAGCGTACAGAACTAGGTGTCGAGGAGGGAGACAATTTGATATTGATGACATGATTAAACTAACATAAGCACAAAATTCCACCTTATTGCATAGAAATACCAAAGTCATAGGTTAGGTTAGCCTAAGTGCGCGCGCGTACGTATGCTAGCCTAACCTAACCTCAGGAACTGAAGTGGAAGCCTTTTATTTTCTCTGGAGAAATTAGAATTGAAGTGTAAGTTCTTTGGTAAAACTCAGAATTAAGCTAACTTTTCACGATCAGAGTATAACTTTTTCTATCTTCTATGAAAAATTTGGAACTTTACTTTAAATTTTTTAATCTCTTTGAGAAAAATCTGAATTGAAGTAGAAAATTTTTATTTTCTCTGGAAAAAATAGAATTGATCTGTAACTTATTTCTTCCCATAGATAAAATTAGAATTTAAATGGAACTTTTTATCTTCATGGAAAATATTCACAATCATAGTATAACTTATCCTATCTTCAACGCTTAAATTTAGAACAGAATTTTTAATTTTTTTATGATTTTGGGAAAAATCTCAGAATTGAAGTGGAGCTCCTTATCGTCATGGTGAAATATTCACGATCAATGTATAACTTTTTCTATCTTCTACAAAAATTTGGAGGAAAACCTTAAATTTAAGTCTTGTGGGAAAAACCTGAACTGAAGTGGAACCTTGCTTGATGTTGTGGTGTTCAAAAAAGAAGTAAAGTAAAGTTGTGGGTGAAAAGGATAAGTACATCAACTTGTAAAATTGGTTTAAAAGGGATATTAAGAAAGAATTTTTTCTGAAATATTATAATAAAGTCTTTTGAAAAGTATTGCTTGGTGTTGGGGTATTCAAAAAGTCATAAAGTAAAGTTGTGGATGATAATAATGAATACTTTATCTTGTAAAATTGGTCTAGGAGGGACATTAAGAAAATAACTTGTTCTGAATTAATATAATAAAGCCTTTTGAAAAGTATTGCTTGGTGCTGGGGTATGCAAAAAGCCATAAAGTAAAGTTGTGGGTGAAAAGGGTGAGTACTTCAACTTGTAAAATTGGTTTAGGAGGGACATTAAGAAAAGAACTTGTTCTGAAATAATATAATAAAGCGTTTTGAAAAGTATTGATTGGTGTTGGGGTATGTAAAAAGCCATAAAGTAAAGTTTTGGGCGATAAGAATGAGTACTTCAACTTGTAAAATTGGTTTAGGAGGGATATTAAGAAAAGAACTTGTTCTAAAATAATATAATAAAGCCTTTTGAAAAGTATTGCTTGGTGTTGGCGTATGCAATAAGCCGTAAGGTAAAGTTGTGGATGAAAAGGATGAGTATTTCAACTTGTAAAATAGGTTTAGGAGGGATATTAAGAAAAGAACTTGTTCTGAAAAGATATAATCAAATATTTTGAAAAGTATTGCTTGGTGTTGGGGTGATAAAAAGCTGTAAAGTAAAGTTTTGGGTGAAAAGGATGAGTACTTCAACTTGTAAAATAGTTTTAGGAGGGAAATTAGGAAAAGAACTTGTTCTGGAAATATATAATAAATTCTTTAGAAAAGTATTGCTGGGTGTTGGGGTATGCAAAAGTCGTAAAGTAAAGTTGTGGGTGGAAAGGATGAGTACTATTGTAAAATGGGTTTAAAAGGGATATTAAGAAAAGAACTTGTTCTGAAAAAATATAATAAAGCCTTTTGAAAGTATTGCTTGTGGGGTATTCAAAAAAGCCATAAAGTAAAGTTGCTGGTGAAAAGGATGAGTACATCAACTTGTAAAATTGGTTTAAAAGGGATATTCAGAAAGAACTTTTTCCGAAATAGTATAGTAAAGTCTTTTGAAAAGCATTGCTTGGTGTTGGGGTATTCAAAAAGTCATAAAGTAAAGTTGTGGATGATAATGTTGAGTACTTCATCTTGTAAAATTGGTTTAAGAGGAATATTAAGAAAAGAATTTGTTCTGAAATAATATAATAAAGCCTTTTGAAAAATATTGCTTGGTGTTAGGGTATGCAAAAAGCCATAAAGTAAAGTTGTGGGCGAAATGGATGAGTAGTTCAACTTGTAAAATTGGTTTATGAGGGATATTAAGAAAAGAACTTGTTCTGAAATAATATAATAAAGCCTTTTGAAAAGTATTGCTTGGTGTTGGAATATGCAAAAATTCGTTAGGTAAAACTGTGGGTGAAAATGATGAGTACTTCAACTTGTAAAATAGGTTTAGGAGGGATATTAAGAGTAGAACTTGTTCTGAAAAGATATAATAAAGTCTTTTGAAAAGTATTGCTTGGTGCTGGGGTGTTCAAAAAGCTGTAAGGTAAAGTAGTGGGTGAAAAGGATGAGTACTTCAATTTATAAAATAAGTTTAGGAGGGATATTACGAAAAGAACTTGTTCTGAAAAGATATAATTAAGCCTTTTGAAAAGTATGGCTTGGTGTTGGGGTATACAAAAGTCGTAAAATAAAGTTTTGGGTTAAAAGGATGAGTACTTCGAGTTGCAAAATGGGTTTAAGAGGGATATTAAGAAAAAAAACGTGTTCTGAAAAAATATAATAAAGCCTTTTGAAAGTATTACTTGTTGTTGGAGTATTCAAAAAGCCATAAAGTAAAGTTGTGGGTGAAAAGGATGAGTACTTCAAGTTTTAAAATTGGTTTAGGAGGGAAATTAAGAAATAAACTTGTTCTGAAAAATATAATAAAGCCTTTGAAAAGTATTTCTTGGTGTTTGGGTATACAAAAAGTCGCAAAGGAAAATTTTTGGGTGTAAAAGATGAGTATCAAGTTGTAAAATTGGTTTAGGAGGAACAGTACGTAAAGAACTTATTCTGAAAAGATAAAATAAACCCTTTTGAAAGTATTGCTTGGTTTTGGGATGTTCAAAAAGCTGTAAAGTAAAGTTGTGGGTGAAAAGAATGAGTACTTCAAGTTATAAAATTGGTTTTTGAGGGACATTACGTAAAAAACTTGTTCTGAAAAAATATAAAAAAGCCTTTTGAAAAGTATTGCTTGGTGTTGGGGTATGCAAAAAGCCGTAAGGTAAAGATGTGGGTGAAAAATGATGAGTACTTCAACTTGTAAAATAGGTTTAGGAGGGGTATTAAGAAAAGACCTTATTCTGAAATAATATAATAAAGCCGTTTGGAAAGTATTGTTTGGTGGGGTATTCAAAAAGCCGTAATGTAAAGTTGTGGTTGATAAGGATGAGTACTTCAAGTTGTAAAATTGGTTTAAGAGGGACATTACGTAAAGAAATTGTTCTGAAAAGATATAATAAAGCCTTTTGAAAAGTATTGCTAGGTGTTGGGGTATGTAAAAAGTCGTCAAGTAAAGTTGTTGGTGAAAAAGATGAGTACTTAAAGTTGTAAAATTGGTTTAGGTGGGACATTACATAAAGAACTTGTTATGAAAAGATATAATAAAGCCTATGAAAAAGTATTCCTTGGTGTTGGGGTGTTCAAAAAGCTGTAAAGTAAAGTTTTGGGTGAAAAGGATGAGTACTTCAAGTTGTAAAATTGGCTTAGGAGGGACATTACGCAAAGATCTTGTTCTGAAAAAAAAAAATAAAAAAGCCTTTGAAAAGTATTGCTTGGTGTTGGGGTATTCAAAAAAGCCATAAAGTAAAGTTGTGTGTAAAAAGGATGAGTACTTCAACTTGTAAAATGGGTTTAAGAGGGATATTAAGAAAAGAACTTGTTTTGAAAAAATATAAAAAAAGAGTTTTGAAAAGTATTGCTTGTTGTTGGGGTATGCAAAAACCCGTAAGGTAAAGTTGTGGGTGAATGAGGATAAGTACTTCAACTTGTAAAATAGGTTTAGGAGGAATATCAAGAAAGGACCTTGTTCTGAAATAAAATAATAAAACCGTTTGAAAAGTATTGCTTGGTGGGGTATTCAAAAAGCCATAATGTAAAGTTGTGGGTGATAAGGATGAGTACTTCAAGTTATAAAATCAGTTTGGGACGGACATTACGTACAGAACTTGTTCTGAAAAGATATAATAAAGCGTTTCGAAAAGTATGGCTTGGTGGGGCATTAACAAAGTCGTGAAGTATCTTTGGGAGTGAAAAGGATGAGTACTTCAATTTATAAAATAAGTTTAGGAGGGACATTACGTGAAGAACTTGTTCTGAAAAGATATAATTAAGCCTTTTGAAAAGTATGGCTTGGTGTTGGGGTATACAAAAGTCGTAAAATAAAGTTTTGGGTTAAAAGGATGAGTACTTCGAGTTGCAAAATGGGTTTAAGAGGGATATTAAGAAAAAAAACGTGTTCTAAAAAAATATAATAAAGACTTTTGAAAGTATTACTTGTTGTTGGAGTATTCAAAAAGCCATAAAGTAAAGTTGTGGGTGAAAAGGATGAGTACTTCAAGTTTTAAAATTGGTTTAGGAGGGACATTAAGAAATAAACTTGTTCTGAAAAATATAATAAAGCCTTTGAAAAGTATTGCTTGGTGTTTGGGTATACAAAAAGTCGCAAAGGAAAATTTTTGGGTGTAAAAGATGAGTATCAAGTTGTAAAATTGGTTTAGGAGGAACAGTACGTAAAGAACTTATTCTGAAAAGATAAAATAAACCCTTTTGAAAGTATTGCTTGGTTTTGGGATGTTCAAAAAGCTGTAAAGTAAAGTTGTGGGTGAAAAGAATGAGTACTTCAAGTTATAAAATTGGTTTTTGAGGGACATTACGTAAAGAACTTGTTCTGAAAAAATATAAAAAAGCCTTTTGAAAAGTATTGCTTGGTGTTGTGGAATGCCAAAAGTCGCAAGGTAAAGATGTGGGTGAAAAAGGATGAGTACTTCAACTAGCAAAATTGGGTTAGGAGGGATATTAAGAAAGGACCTTGTTCTGAAATAATATAATAAAGCCGTTTGGAAAGTATTGTTTGGTGGGGTATTCAAAAAGCCGTAATGTAAAGTTGTGGTTGATAAGGATGAGTACTTCAAGTTGTAAAATTGGTTTAAGAGGGACATTACGTAAAGAAATTGTTCTGAAAAGATATAATAAAGCCTTTTGAAAAGTATTGCTAGGTGTTGGGGTATGTAAAAAGTCGTCAAGTAAAGTTGTTGGTGAAAAAGATGAGTACTTAAAGTTGTAAAATTGGTTTAGGTGGGACATTACATAAAGAACTTGTTATGAAAAGATATAATAAAGCCTATGAAAAAGTATTCCTTGGTGTTGGGGTGTTCAAAAAGCTGTAAAGTAAAGTTTTGGGTGAAAAGGATGAGTACTTCAAGTTGTAAAATTGGCTTAGGAGGGACATTACGCAAAGATCTTGTTCTGAAAAAAAAATAAAAAAGCCTTTGAAAAGTATTGCTTGGTGTTGGGGTATTCAAAAAAGCCATAAAGTAAAGTTGTGTGTAAAAAGGATGAGTACTTCAACTTGTAAAATGGGTTTAAGAGGGATATTAAGAAAAGAACTTGTTTTGAAAAAATATAAAAAAAGAGTTTTGAAAAGTATTGCTTGTTGTTGGGGTATGCAAAAACCCGTAAGGTAAAGTTGTGGGTGAATGAGGATAAGTACTTCAACTTTTAAAATAGGTTTAGGAGGAATATCAAGAAAGGACCTTGTTCTGAAATAATATAATAAAGCCGTTTGAAAAGTATTGCTTGGTGGGGTATTCAAAAAGCCATAATGTAAAGTTGTGGGTGATAAGGATGAGTACTTCAAGTTGTAAAATCAGTTTGGGACGGACATTACGTACAGAACTTGTTCTGAAAAGATATAATAAAGCGTTTCGAAAAGTATGGCTTGGTGGGGCATTAACAAAGTCGTGAAGTATCTTTGGGAGTGAAAAGGATGAGTACTTCAAGTTATAAAATAAGTTTATGAGGGACATTACGTAAAGAACTTGTTCTGAAAAGATATAGTAAAGCCATTTGAAAAGTATTGCTTGATGTTGGGGTATGCAAAAAAGTCGTAAAGTATTGTTGGGAGTGAAAAAGATGAGTACTTCTTCTTATAAAATAAGTTTAGGGGGAATTTTAAGAAGAGAACTTGATCTGAAATGATATATTCGGGGGGGGGGCAAAAAGTTGGGTTGAGGGGGGGCTTCTGTGTATCAAGCCCGCAAAAAAAAGGTATTAGAAAAAAATGTGGGAGGGGGGGCAAACAACTTGGGTGGGGGGTGGAGCCCTTCTACGTCTCAAGCCTGCAAAAAAATATTTAAAAAATGAGTGGGGGGGGGGGGTTAATAAGTTGTGTTTTGGGGGGTTCTTGGGGTTCGGGACCTTACAACACTGTTCAAATGGAATTTGTGTATTATAACGACAACAGAGTTTCACCCCAAATTTTCCTCTAAAATTTCTCAAACTGTTTCGCCCAAATAATCCCTAAAATGTTGATTAATTTTTTTTCGCCCAAACAATCCCCTAAATGTAATTTCTGCGTGTTCCTTTGTGTCGGCATCTTTTTGCGCTGTCACATTTAAAACACCCAGGAAACCATTTCCCGTGTAAAATATATTCAATCAGTCTTGATCTCGCATGAATTTCTAATAAATCTAAGGTGTTCCTAGTTACACTATTATGGATTCGATAGAATATTAATATTTATCTCTCAGACCTAAAGACCAGAGAAGGAATATTTAAAAATAGAATATTAATTTACCTCTGTCACTAAAGTAGAGAAGCCATATTTAAAAATGAAATCCCCTCATGATAGAATTCCCCGTCGATTATGCAAATCAATTTCCCAGAAAGCCTGTCCCCTTCGTAGATCAATATAGAATTCCCCGTCGATTATGTAATCAATTTCCAAGAAATCTAGTCCCCTTCGTGGATCAATAATCTGACTGTGACGTCACTCCCTTCTTATTCAATAGGCTTAGAGACATCCCTGATTGACCTTGAAAGAGGTGTCATAGACCCTGTCCCGTTAGACTTGATTATAGATGGCAGCAGTGTGTACGTTCCGTGCAGGCACCCCCTTTTCTACTCCAAAGTCAGCGCGCCGCGCATCTAGTAAGATGTAAGCGGCGCACCGCCAGCGCCACCAATGTTGACCGCAATTTTTATTATTTTCATCAATCTTTCTCAAATCACATTTTAAATTTACAAATGATTCGAGCCTATTCATGAGTTCAAAACTTCACAAGTCCCTGCCTGGAAACTAGTCTTCTTCGTTATTCATCAAGAGAAGTAGAAATCTGGTAGAAACGAAATGGTTGTGGCGTTTCAGAACCCTTGCATAATAGTTGAAGTATCTATTAGCTATATATTCTTAACATAATTAATTATCAAAACTAGTGGTGTTTTCTCATTGAGCATTATTGCACACAAAATTTCAAAATACCGTATCACAAAATTCTTCAGTTATCTAGGTTAAAACTATGAATATAATTTTTGAATTAGAAGTTTAATTTTTTCATAATGCCTATTGCCCATATCTGTTTTGTCACCTTTAAAACAGATGAAATGGGGGACTTTGATATTGATTGTTGTTTTTTTTTTTTTGCTCTTTTGGTTTCCTAAGAAGCCTTCCTTGTATTAATAACTGGTTTTCAATTACAATTTAAAAAAAATATATTTTAATTTTTTTGGTTTCTTTATAGAATACATCATATAGGCTAAGGCTGAACTGCTCCTATTTTTTATTGCTTTTGGCTGCTCTTTTGGATATGCTGCTCATTTTTTCTTTTGGGGATTCATTCCAAATTACAAAGTCATAAATACTTAGTATCAGCTAAATTATAAACTGCACCTAAAAGGAGTAAATTTATCAAATTGAAATATGCATGATGAACACTTCACATGAGAACACTTCAATTACAATGAAACAAAAAACAGGTATTGGTTTATTCGGTATGAAGAAAAATGAATTCCCAGCTATTTTCTTAGGTAAAAAAAGAAAAGCTCATTCGTTTTAAATGTAATTAAATGATATAATATGCAGACAAAACTAGCTCCAAGAAGATGTTGAGATTTTCTTCACAGTTCGTCTCTATTATTCCAAGCAAAATGTTATTTGACTTAGCATCTATTATTGAGATTAAGCTTTGATTTTCAAATGTTCACAAAAATTACCAAATTTAAGGAAGTCGCAACATACGTCACCTGTAGTCAAAATACTCAAAGACTCCTCTTTCGTCCCCACTCAGGCTCAAATCTTCAGGCGCAGTCATTTCATTGGGAATCTCCAGAGTTCCTTTTAAAATAGCTTTCAAAAATAGTTAGGGATATTTAGCCTATATCGTTTTACTTCATAGCTTTGAAAAAAGTGTAATAATATTCCAAATGTAACATTTGTTATATTTGTGCATATTTTTGGTCATCATTTGTTGGGTGATAGAACTTATTAAACCACTGTAGATACGTAAGAACGTTGCGACATATAGTACCCTGAGGTCATAAGACTGTCAAAGACTCCTTCTTGAACCTCAAAAATTGAAAGCTTTCATTATGACCTGGCCTTTTAATGTAACTTGGGCACTGGACCAAGGGCACCATTGTCACTCGAGCACAACGTTAGGTGGGGATGCTGATATCGCTTTTGTTACACCAATTTGTTTTAGTGTGAATCTGCCTCGTACTTATGAATGAGTGTTTTCAAAGTAAACTTTGAAAAGTTTCATCAAAAAGAAAAACAATGGGTTGGACGCATATTTGCCTTTCCCTTGCTGTATCAAGTATAACTCACAAAAATCTTGTTAATTTTTGTAGATTTTTCAACTTTTTGTTATCCCTGCTTTCAATAAAAAAAATCAAGGTACTATCACTTAAATATAAAAACTCCCTATGTCCCCCCCCTTTGGATACCAACTTGATAGGATACTGTCTCTACTTTAAATAACAAAACATAATGAACTGATTGGCATCCCTGCTTAAAAATAATCGAGGTATTATCATTTAAATAAGATAGCTCACTACCCCCCTCCCTCCCGCTCTGGATACCACCTTGATAGGATGCCGTCTCTGCTTTAAACAAAAAAAAACTTTTTGGTATCCCTGCTTCCAATAAAAATTTTGAGATATTATCATTTAAATATAATGCCTAAATAATACATTTAAATGACGCAAAATACCCAAGACAATGAACAAGTGCCAATGAGGGGCCCTGGGTCGATGAAAATATTTCAATGGTTTTCCAGTGAATTTGATATCATTTTCTTCCATCTCCATTTTAAATGAAAAAAATAATTATCTTTTTGGCATCCCCGCTTTCAATAAAAAAATGAGGTATTATCATTTAAAAATGATTGCCCTCTATCTCCTCCCCCCCCCCCCCTGTAGGTAATAATTTACAATTTTTTCATGAAGCATATTTTTGGGGTAACTTTCATTTTAATCTTTAATTCCCCAACCTTGTACATAGCTTAGTCTGTAGCTAAATTTTGTCCCAATAGAAGGGGTTTTTTAGGGGGGGAGGGGATAAAATTTTTCTAATAAAGATTATATTTTCTTTACTCTATCAGGTGTTCAACAATTTAGTATTAAACATTAAGAAAATTCTATCTAAAAACAGCAAAAGAAAAACAAATTCTGCAAACTTACAATTCAGCTGTAGACACAATCTGTCGGCTATCAATTTCAAAATCCAACTAAAGACTGAAGCTGTATAGCAGTGAATGCGTTCTATAATTTTATTCAACCTGAAAATAAAATTCTTGACTACGAATGATGTAAGAAATAGGAATTGTGAAACTGCATTTGAAATGATTTAAACTCATTTCACGAAGACGATACTTTTTCTGTCAACATATGATGAACTGTGTATGTTGCAATATTTGCAATTGCATATTGCATCTGTCTGGTTCTTATGCAAAGTAACAGTAGAGACGAAAATTAACAAACAAGAGAGTAGTGAAGAATTATGCTATGCAAAGTAATATTTGGCAGGGAAAATCATTGGTGGTAAATCGCAAGGGGTGGCACTGTGATTACGTGATTTTGGGGATTCGGAGAACCAAATTTGTTTTGGGGTGACGCATAGATTTTCGGGTAAATGCCTGAAAACTCAAGGATAGTGCAAGCCTTGCTTGATTTCTAATCCGAAAAATTGAAATACTAGACCACACGAGAAAGAAAAGCTCCGACTTTGCGATTGGCGCAATAGAGAGTCGCCACAAAATTAATTTAAAGTCAGCCGAACGCCCCCGATTCTGCCAGTGCTCCAGCAGCGTAGCCACACTTTAGTGGTGGTCTACCAGGCTTCTCGTCGACGTCGTTCGGTCGATCTGCCAACGCGGTGCCGAAGTCTAGATAAAGCCCCTTTATCTTTCTCTTCATTTATCTTCCGTCTCCATTTTAAATGAAAAAAATAATTATCTTTTTGGCATCCCCGCTTATCAATAAAAAAATGAGGTATTATCATTTAAAAATGATTGCCCTCTATCTCCTCCCCCCCCTGTAGGTAATAATTTACAATTTTTTCATAAATCATATTTTTGGGGTAACTTCCATTTCAATCTTTAATTCCCCAACCTTGTACATAACTTAGTCTATAGCTAAACTTTGTCCCAATAAAAGGTTTTTTTTAGGGGGGAGGGGGTAAAATTTTTCTAATAAAGATTATATTTTCTATTACTCTATCAGGTGTTCAACAATTTAGTATTGAACATTAAGAAAATTCTATGTAAAAAAAGCAAAAGAAAAAAAAAATCTGCAAACTTACAATTCAGCTGTAGACACAATTTGTTGGCTATCAATTTCAAAATCCAACTAAAGGCTGAAGCTGTATAGTAGTGAATGCGAACTATAATTTTATTCAACTTGAAAATAAAATTCTTGACTACGAATGATGTAAGAAATAGCAATTGGGAAACTGCATTTGAAATGATTTAAACTCATTTCACAAAGACGATACTTTTTCTGTCAACATATGAAGAACTGTGACAAAATTTAAAATTAACAAACAAGCTTTAACACAACTTTTTCTTCTTCTTAAAAATAATATTTCATTCTATCATGCACCCTGTTCCCGAGAGAATTGAAAAAAAGTGTTTTAATTGCTAAGTGCGGTGTATTAACATTAAAAAAAAAAAAAATATCAGATTCAAAATACTACCTCGGTTTGAAGACCCAGATGTTCAAGAGTTTGATAACCCCTACTTACCTTGAAATGTAAAATAGCCATCAATAGCACATAAAATGAGAATAATTTAATAAAAAGACAAATCTTTTCAAACATTATTAAAGAACATAGTCCATCCAATGGATTCGTATGACACAGAATTCCCAGACGGGGTATTTGCACAATCTGGATATTTTCTGAGGTAATCGTGCATTGTAATTTTTGAATCAATGTACATTTTTGTAAAATAGTTCATTTGGATATTTTTCACTAGAAAAATTTCACTCTCTGTCCATTTTCACTTTTATGGTGGTGCAACTTTAAACTAGATATCCGGTAACACTGGTATAGCAAGGACTCTTACAACTTTAAATTTTCCTCAGAAATGTTCAAATTTTTATTTTCATTAGTTCGTTTCATTTTTTTACAAATTGATTATTTTTATTCGTCTGCATATTGGTCACGGGTCAGCTGTCATGGGCTATAATTTAGGATCTAGATTTCTCAAGCTTTTAAGATAATCGCAAAGCAGGGATATTTTTCAAAGTGGAAAAGCAGACGAAGACACGGAATTTTGTTTCTCAAAGTCCGTTTTCTTCTTGTTTTCCCTTCTCTGTTTCTCACTTTGTGTTGATACAAGGTTTTATAATTTTAATATGTTCAAACTATTTTTTGACTGTAGAAAACCTGTGATGTGTTTTCCTTTTATCCTATAGATACTAGTTGTACCTTAGACAGTGTAGCAAATATTAAATCCTGACTGCACCATTGATTTCACCCTGTCCAAGCTGTGCAAGGAGAATCTTTAGCTCAGAATGTTTTTGGAGACAAACATAGAATAATTAAAAGAGGGGGAGGGGGGGGGCTCTTTTCCAGGTGGTAAACACTGGCTCCCAGCATAATTGAAATCTTGAAAAATTTCACACAGTTTGGCTTCAACCTAAAAAAGGTCAACTCTGGCTGAGATTACATTTTTATGCCACTGATATCAATCATAAGCCAACTAACCTATTAACACCAAGATCGAACCCCGCGCTAGTCAGACAAACGATTCCGAACATTGCGCAACAACCACTCAACTAAGAACAGTAATAATAACAGCCTCTAATGATAATATCTCCTAAAAAGCGTCTTCAATTTAGAAGTCTTAGTAGTTCTTGATGTCTGGGTTATCTGACAACGAGGTCATCAGCTGTTGTTGAAATTTTCTCTAAGCTTCCCAACTGAACGGATTAATATTGATGCTGGTTGGCAAAAACTACTGTTTCAATTTGGAGATGGGTGGCAAAAAATGGGTGAAACTGAATATGAAATGGGTGTAAGAAAAACATGAAACTGAATAGGGGCACGTCTGTGTTTATTGATTCTAAAAAGGCTGCATAGCAAAGTCTTGTGCCTCTGTGGTTAACTAAAAACACTAAAATAAATTTTCACTGATGACAGATGCGAAATCAAAACCAACTGAACTGAGAAAAAATTTCAGTTTCACAACTTACAGGGGTGGTCAAGAAGATCACCTAGGCCTCACCAACGGGAAGGATGGCTCAAAATATAGTCTGAAAGCTCTTCATTTTCTGTTAAGATATTTTTTGGGAAAATATAATCTCTACAAAGCATAATTTTGTGCACTGATAATTGCTTAAGCGGTAAACGTATATATTTTTTCTATGCTAACAACGTTTTAAAAAAGTGGAAACTAAATAAAGGAGGGATAACAGAAAGCATAACAGTGTCCTTCTAGAAAAAGTATTCTCCTACAACAATCCTTAAAAACAATTGTGAGTCTAAGTTCTGACAGAAGACGGTCAATTTACATCCCGTTTCCTGTTTGCTTGCTTGTTCCTATCCCTATGAAAAATCCCTTCGTATAGAAGCGTCAAGTCACTAAAGCTTTGAAGAGGGACGATACATTTGTCAAAATCTACGACTACTACTACTACTGCTAACAATTCACTACAGTATCAAGCCATCTGAGGCCAACACAGCTATGCACGCTCTTCCTACACTTCCCTCCCATTCAAAGCATCCCTCTTTGTTTCCTCATAAAAAGTTCTAGTTTTTCTAAAATCTTTCCTTATGACCTCCTCTTACTTTATTTGGATATGACCTGCTTATCGTTTAGACCCAGATGGTTGGCCGAAAAGAATAATTTTATTGGGATCTCTTATCCTACATTCACTGATTGTGTCCTACCCATCTCAACATTTCTCTCGCTGTAACCCTAGATAGACGAATAAAATCACATATTTTGTACAATTCACTGTTTGTAACACGGTCAGTCAGACGGGTAGCTAAAAGGATACACAGACAGTTCCTCTCAAAAATATCTACAAAATCCTTCTTGGTGTTGACTATTCTACTTCTAACACATTTACTGCATCCACCATCTTTACAACTAATTAAAAAAAAAACTCCACAAACAAAGTTTGTCAAAAAATATACGACTACACCTTCTATAAAAACCTTATATGCCCCCAGGGCATGACTTAAAACCCTTGCCCTGAGGGTTAGGGGGAGTGTCCTCCTCAAAAATATATTTTCTATGTGGAAATCAACTACGTTGAACAAAATGGCTATTTCAAAATTTTGATTGGAGGTGTTTGGGGGAAAGATGGGCGTGGGGGGGAGAGTAGTTGCCCTTCAATGATTTTTGACTATTAAAATAGGCACTAGAACTCTCAATTTCCAATTGAATGATCCTTCTTTGAAGTTTCTACTACGACCCCTTCCATATGAAGTGCCTCTGGGAAAAAAAAATAATAATAAATAAACAAATAATGAAACATTGGAGCCGTATGGCCTTTACTATAGGCAACGCTGTAGCGTTGCCTCTGACAGAACAATAAAATAATTACAAACAATAAAACATCGAAACCTTATTGCCTTCATGGGAATGAGGAAATCCTTTTATATGGAAGAAAAATCTACAAACAGAATTTTTTTTTTAGTATCTAGAGAGAATTATATGATCGTTGCATTACATAGCGCTATCCTGCCGTTTGCGCTATAAATGGGAGGAGGGGTCGGATTTAATGATAAGGGGTGGGTGGACGGAGCTGGTTGTGCACAACCTTCTCGTTGCTGGCGCTGTTTTCACTAATCTTTAATCACTAATCACTGTTAGTGCACAACTAAAAAACAATAAATCATCGAAACTTTATTGCCCTTATGAACTTTAGTTTTCTATTGTCTAAAACTTAGTAACAGAAACAAATTAACTAAAAAAACTTAAATAACTTTACAAAAGAGATAAGAATTAACAAGCACTATATAAGGCTATCCTTACATTTGCGCTAAAAATGAGATGATATTAGGGGGTCGAGTTTAATCCTAAAGGGTGGGCGGACGGGACTGGCTGTGGACAACCTTCCCGTTTGTGGCCCTGTTTTCACTAATCTTAGTGCACAACTAAAAACCAATGAAATATCGAAACCTTATTGCTGTTATGACCTTTAGTTTTCTATTGTCTAAAACTTAGTAACATAAGAGAATTAATTTAAAAAACTAAATTTTTTAATTAACTTACATTAATATCTATTGTACGTTTGTTTGCATTAATTGTTTATTTAATGATTGTTTGATTGTTTATATGCCCCCAGGACAGGGCTTACAACGCCTACCCCAGGGTCCTAGTGGGCTGTGTCGAGACCAGAGTTTTTTGTTATCAGAACTTTGAACTATTTTAACAAAATATCTAGCTCAAAATTTTGATCTGACGCGTTTAGGGCGTGGAGGAGGGGGGCTAGTTGCCCTCCAATCACTTTTACATCTTAAAAAGTGAACAAGAACTTTCAATTTAGAGTCAAATGAGCCCTCTCTAAAGTTTATACGAGCATCCCTTAAATAAGAAATAATATGAAGGATACGGAGAATCCTTAAATTAAAACCCTTTCCCTGAGGGCTGTGGAGGAGTTGTCATCCTCAAAGAACTAATTTCCAGAACTTAAAACTACGTTAAATAAAATGGCTGTCTCAAAATTTTGATTGGATGTGTTTGGGGAAAAGGTGGGGGTGAGAGGGGGGTTATTTGCCCTCCAATCACTTTCGACTATTAAAAAGGGCACTAGCCCTTTGAATTTCCAATCGAATGAGCCTTTTTTGAAGTTTCTACAACAACGCTTTCTATAAAAACCTGATATGCCCCCAGGGCAAAACTTAAACCCCTTGCCCTAAGGGTTGTGGGGAATTGTCCTCCTCAAAAACACATTTTCTATGTGGAAATCAACTACGCTGAAAAAATGCCTATCTTAAAATTTTTATTGGATGTGTTTGGGGGAATTATGGCGTGGGGGGAGCTAGTTGCCCTCCAATCACTTTCAGTTATTAAAAAGTGTACTATCCCTTTGAATTTCCAATCGATTGAGCCTTTTTTGAAGTTTCTACGACAACACCTTCTATAAAAACGTTAAATGCTCCCAGGGCATAACTTAAAACCCTTGCCCTGAGGGTTGTGGGGAAGTTTCCTCCTCAAAAACCTATTTTCTATTTGGAAATCAACTACGCTGAACAAAATGGCTATCTCAAAATTTTTATTGGATGTGTTCGGGGAAATGATGGGCGTGGGGGGGGGGGAGCTATTTGCCCTTCAATCACTTTCGACTATTAAAAAATGGCACTAACCCTTTGAATTTTCAATCGATTGAGCTTGTTTCGACGTTTCTACAACAGCATTTTCCATTTAAACCTTATATATACCATGGGTATATCTTTCCCCCCTTGCATCAAGGGTTTTGGTTGATTGATATCCTCAAAAATATCTTGTATAGGTGGGAATAAACAGTACTGAAAATAATGAATATCAGAAAATTTTGAGTGTATGGGTTTGAGGGACTAATGGGCGTCGGGGGGGGGGCGGCGAGTTGCCCGCCAATCATTTTCGACTATTAAAAAAAGGACTAGAACTCTCGATTTCCAATCAAATGAGCCCCATTCGAAGTTTCTACGACGACCCCTTTCGTAAGAAGTGCCTCTAGGAAAAAAAATAATAAAACATTGGAGCCGTATGGCCTTTACTATAGGCAACGGTACAGCGTTGCGTCTGATTTGATTTGATAATTATCTCCAAATTATGACAAGGGGCTTCTCCCCCTTTATCATAAAAAAAAATCATTAGCTTCCTTCGATTCTGGCTTCTTAATATGACAACTTGATTTGGTAATTACCAACAAATTTTGACGAGTTGCTTCTCCCCCCTTTACCATATAAAATTCCTTAGCTTCTTTTCGGTTCTAGCCTCTAAAATGATAGCTTGATTTGGTAATTATCTTCAATTTTGACGAGTCACTTATCCACCTTTGCCGTAAAAAAAAGTCCTTAGCTTCGTTCGATTCTAAATTTTTAAAATTTTGACAAGGGGATTCTTCCCCCCCCCCTTGCCATAAAAGATACAAATACATTCTAAGGCCGCATTGGCTATACATGCCATATGAAAAAAATAGAAGAAAGGGCATAATAAATAAAAAAAAATTAAATGGTTGAGAAAAACAAGGATTTCATCAGCCAGCAGCGAACTATAAAAACAAAACAAAGTTGCCGAGTTGTCCTCAGGGGTAAGAAAAAAAAGACGAGATCTAACTTTTTGAAGTGAACTCTACAAGAAGAAAAAAGATACTGAATCAAAAAACTAGTCTGAATCAATAAAAGACAATTCACCAATTGAATTGGACAAATATTCTTTGCTTAGCAATAGATTTTGCCTGCCTACAACCTCAATTTACATTAGGTATGTGGACAGGTTGTCTTAAATTAGACTGAGGAAAAATACTGATTGAATTTTTAATATTAAGCTATTATAAATTGGGATCAACGAAATATGTCCTGTATCTCTGTTTATAGCAAAATTTCTATTTATATATTTTTTATCTCAATTACTTCTCTAGAATATTGCGATAGGCCATTTACAGTATATATTAAAGTTGTCTCTTCAAAAAAAAACTAAATGATCAGGGTTTCAAATATTTTGAGAGCCAAAGCAGAATTAAAATTGTCATTTTTATCTTCAAGCCTCAGGGACTTATCTATTGAAGTTTTGTGTTCATGCAATCGTTCCCCCAGTTGTTGATGGGTCCTACCAATGTAAAACTTCCCAAGTGAACGCGGGACTTTGAACACCACTACCCAGTATAGGGTCGGGTTTATCCTTTCCTGAGTTGTAAAAATTTTCAACTTTTTTTTAAGTTTTGAAATAAACAGAGATTCAGTTTTTTATTAAAAATAATTTTTTTTTGCTTTTTGCTTTTTCTGACCACTGAGGACGACTTGGTGGAGGTCCTTGTCGAAATATTTTCTTTGTTTATGTTTTCATAATTTGCTACTGGCTTATAAAATCCTCGTTTTTCTCACCTATTTGATTTTTTTTTTATTATAGCTCTCTTCTCTTTGTTTCATACGTCAAAAAAAAAAACCTTTAGCTTCGTTGGATTCTAGCTTCTAACACAATAACTTGATATGGTAACAATCTCCAAGTTTTGAAGAGTCGCTTCTCACCCTTTACCATAAAAAAAATCCTTACCTTCTTTCGATTCTAGCTTCTAATATAATAGTTTGATTTGGTAATAATTTTCAAATTTTGACGAGTCGTTTCTCCTCCTAAGAAAAGAATACTTAGCTTCGTTTGGTTCTTACTTTGTCGATAATCAGTAGAGAAAAAGTAGTGATAGAGAGACGACATAACATTTTGTTAGGTTGACTGAAGACGATATTTATGTTGACAGAGAATTACTTGAGTGCTGGGTTGTCGACGAGAATATATATCAGACGGTTGAATAATCTGTTCTTTGAACAGGTTACGTGAATGAGGGTCTTAATTCAACTTATTTTCCTTATTTCTATACCTGTTTAGAGCCAACATGAACTACCATGAGCTTTGAAATCCATGAGGGTTTGCAACTAGACGCTGGTTTCTGAAACTTTATGCCACCCGATGTTAATATTGATTTCAACTCCTTGGACAAATACTTCCTTTACTGATAGAAAGAATAGGTCATATATCGGAATGTTAAATTTATTATAGGTAACTTGAGTGCCTCTTGTGGCAATTAGAATTAACAATTATTATTAACAATAATAACAATAACAATAAGTTCTGCTTTTTTAAAGCTTTTTTCCAATGAACTCGAACCTAGTTTTCTTTGTTCTTGTTTTCAAGCGATCCGGCCGTACATGTTTGCAAACGCTCCTCTTACGCTAAAGCTTCCTGATTGGTACAATTTAGAGTTCTAGAGATCGTACTTTGCAGTAATTTACTAAGAACAAGCATCCAATCTTTTGTATGAAGGGGAGCTGTCGGGAAACTTAGGTCTGGACAGACACTTTGGTGTGCACAGGAGTAAAATCTACTTGTGTTCCTCTCTTTTTGAAAATCTAATTTACAGAGGCAGTCTTTTCGTTGAAAAATTATAAATATGAAAATAATATCAATCTCTTTTAGTTTTGATTTTTAAAAACAGAATATGAGCAAACAGGTACTAGTTTTGTCTGTTTTAAGCAATAAATTTTGATAATTGCTGAAGCAATCATAAAAAATGAACTACAAGATTTCCATAATTGCGTCCAATTTTCTCACCATTGTTGACACATTTTTGATCTTAGATTGGCCTGGTTTTTCTGAAGAAATAACTTTTTATTTTTAAATTTCTACGTTAAGGAATGGTAAAATCCTCTCCGTTCTCTTTCCCAAAAAATTTTGGAATTGGAGTCACACTTGGTCAAAGACGCTAATTTCTGTTAGTAAAAATAAAACATTTGTTTCACTTTTGAGGTCTAACGAAAATACTAAACATAGACGGTGCATACAAAATCACTCATATATTTGGCTCAATATAGCAAATAACCAACACAACAAAATAAAAGTGACCATAATTTGACATGTGATACTCTCAAAAGAGCCATCTGTCAAAAGAAGTATTTTGGCAGTTTCAGCAAAGAATATTCATCCAACACAATGAAGATGCTATAGCCAAAGGGAGCGACAGGCTCTGGTTTCACTTCAAATATGACGAGACATCCAAAATTTAAGCAAGGATACATACTAGGAAGACCCTATTGTTCACAAAAATTTCAAATTGTCGACTTTTATTCACAAATCTTCTTTACTTTCAAAATCTTAGAGAAGAATGAGCCCCTTTTCCTTCCCCAAGTAGAGTCTCATGGACCCTGGCTTTGACGGTTCCCTGTCAGATGGTGCCCTTACTTGATTTTAGGACAACCTCTCCATTATATATTATCATTTCATTACTTTATCTTGCTAGTTATACCACAGCCCATCCTTCTTTGGATCCTAGCATTCGCCCTCGTCTCGACCTCTTGCTTGGAAAACCTGGTTCATTTCTTAAAATAACCACTTTGTATTTGCTATAAAAAAAAGAGCCTCCAATCACCATAATCACACTGTCCTAGCTATAAAACTAACACCAAGTCTTATATCAAATTAGATACATAAAACAAAGCACTTACATTTTTTACTTTTTAAAAGCACAGTTTATGGGCGTCCACGGGAACGGGGGGGGGGGGGTGGTACTAGGAGGACATTGCCATTATTTCTTGGAAGAAAAAAATTAAATACAAAATATAAAATTCTGCAACAGATCTATTCTGAACATGAAAACAAAGTATTCTTAACTCTTACTCTAGATAAAAAGCTTTTATGGACGCCCTGTAAATAGGTATGAATAGTATAGCACCTGAAAATGAAATCATAAATTGTAAGAATAGCATAGTAAAAATGACAAATCACTAACATAGCACAGCAAAAAATTACAAATTTAGTATAGAAGATCATATTCATTTGCTTACACAGACAAAGGCAGATTTTGAAGAAGACATCCCCAAGAAGTAATGTTTGTCTGACTAACCCCCCTCGATAAATTTACATATTATAACTTGAAATATTACTTTTGGAGCAGTAAAAAACACACACAAAAATATAAAAATTGCATGAACATAAGAAATCATCAGCGGCATATCTGTACAGGATTGTAAGCAAAATTACGTTCTGTTTGAAATTAAAACGGCGCTATTAAAATCAATCAACGATAAATTAAAATTAAATAATAACAGAATTAAAACTGAACGTCTTACAATTTACCACAATTCTGCTTAAAGTGCTGAAGCAGAATACACTAACACAATTTATTCTAAAAAGGCTGGTTCAAATTTGAAATCTGTTAAACTTTAGTAATATTTATAGACAATAAGCCAAATTAAAAATTGCTTTCTTGTGACAAAATTAATTTACGATTTATAGGAAGAAGATAAAATCTCAATTTGTGCGTTGTGGGATGTAGGTAACTCAAGGGGAGGAACTAAAAATGCTTCTTCTAAAAATGCATTTATGATCCTTATAATTGGGCTGATTAAGTGATACCCAGTTTCCCTTCATGCTGTATATCTAGATGAGCAAACAAAGACTTAAAACAAAATATTATTGATAACTCTTTTAGTTACTACAGCCGATATTTGATAGCTCAGATAGACAAAGACAGGATCAAAGAAATCTAATTTTGTTTTTTACTGAAATATAAATTGAAATACATTGTTTTGTTACGAAATGTGATTTTGATTTCTTAGTTTATGGTTTTAGTTTATTTTACTATTGGCAAACCTATTGAACCAGCACTCGAGCAAAAAACATAATAATAATAACAATAATAATAAACAATCCAGGCAAATATCAAAATTTACCACCTTTGGGCCGGAACAACACAAAAAAATGGGAAATAGCTTTAAAAACGATGTATTATTACGAACTACTTACTTATCAATACTGCTGTAACTTACTAAGACGTAATTCTGGTTCTCAAGCCGTGTATCTTGTACAAAAAATTGTTTTGAATTGCTGAAATCCTTCGGTGGAAAAAAAGATTAAATCAAGCCTCAAAACTGGCTAATTATGCAAAGTGAGTTTTAGCTGTGCTTACATATTCAATTTTTCTATAGTAAGAATTGATGGCCAGTCTATTCAGATTGAGATGGTACTACCATGATTTTGACCAACTTCCTCAGTTAATTCCCATCAAGTGCAATATGAAATTATTTGCTTTATACTCTGTCTGAGAAGGGGCGAATTACCAGAATTACCCTTTAGTAATATATACTAATTACAGTAGTACATACTAATTTACAGACAAAGAGGAAGAAGAACTAAACAGAATCGAACCACCAGAGTGTTGAGATTTATAATAAGGGTGAAATATAGTCAGGGCTGTATCCAGAATATTTTTCGTGTTGTGGGGGGGTACAAAAAAAACTTAAAAAAACATCAAAAGTTGGTGCATATTTATTTTTGTTACGTTTTAGCAGTCAAACAATTGTTTGAAGGGGTGGGGGGGCTCAAACTCTGTAACTCCCCCTAAATACGGACTTGAACATCGTAACTATTTTTGTTTTATGTCTCTTGTCTGTATAAGGGTTTAGGTTTAATTTAGTTTAGTTCTAGTTCTTCAGTAAAAATATATATATGATACGTTTGTCATAGGCAAACATATGCTCCACAGCTTAAAAGTTATGTTCCTCACTTAAACAACATTTGCTTCCCATCTATGCGATGTTGGATAAATACAAATATATAAGAGGGGAAGGAAATTATTTTAAAGCTAGTTTTCACGTAATTATTATGAAGTTTCGACATACTTTTGATTATGCTAATTTTATCTGATTTTGTCTACTAATTATATTCATTTCTCTTCTAAAGGAAAACAGAACTAGAAAAATACTGGAAAACACTGGAGCTGTGGAACATATGTGATTTTAATTAAATGTACCACAGAACAAGCCTGAATTAAGACCTTTCTTCTCCTTGCTCAATATGTTTCAATATTTGCCTTGCCTTGATGACTGCACCTTGAAAAACGTGGCTAGCAGAGCTTTGATTTAAACAGGCTTTGACTTTCTAAGGAAGAAAAAGAATTTAATAAAAACTAAGAAATTATTAATATCTCAAAGTTTTACTTCTTCAATATTTTACCATATAACCTCACTATTTAGATTATTTTACTGGCTAACTTTATTCAAGTCATATAAATGGCCCTAATTAACAGCAACTGAAGAGAGGCAAAATTTATTTTTCAATGTCTATAAAGTGGGAGAAATTTTTCATTATTTTAAATTAAAATACTAAAAAAAAAAAAAATCAATGAGAATATCCAAAACAATTATTTTTCACAATATAGAAGCAGCACCGCAAAAAATCTATCTAAGGAAACTCTAGAGACTCTCAATAAAATTATTGCCCTGGTATCAGAGTTGGTTTTCTTAATGATCCAGTATCAATATCCAGCTTTTTGATAGCAGGAAAGTTAAATCTTGTAGGAACAAGGAGAAACTTAAACTTTTTCTTTGTGACTTCAAACAAAAGTGACATTTATGTTAGCTACCCTCTACACTTCGTAGGAAATAAACATAAGGAAAACAAAGGTTATTAATCTGTGAAAATAAAATAAGTAGTTGCAATAAAAGTAAGGAAATCAATAAAAAAAAACTAGGAGAGAAATAATAAAAAGGAAGAAATACGAAAAAGTAGGAAAGAAATAATCGTTTGCTTAGGAATTTGTGAGGATATCCATTAGTACATCTTTTATATCAACCTCATAATCCATATCAACTCAGTCATTTTCTAGGATATCCAATAATTCATCGTCTGCCTCAACCTCTTCATCGCCCCCATACGCTGTTTTGCATAGACGGCTCCAGCGCCCTGGTGCAACACTTTCAGAAACATATATACGGATTTTTGTTCATAAGGTGTGACGCATGAAAGAATGCCTTGCCTTCATGAGGACACTGATTCCATGTACAATTCCAAGGAAACTGACAATTACGTCAAAAGGCTTCAGCAATTCAGTACATTGAAAGGAAACGATAATACTTGATTTTTGCCAACTGGCAGCGAAATCTGGCAGCGAAACTGGCAGCGAAAAATTTTGCAACTGGCAGTGGGCATATAATCCTGTATTATCTGGAAGCTGTTAACGGTGTCAAAAAGGAGAGAATATCTTACAAATTGTTTCCGTGCCTGATTGTGTTTTTTTGACGTAATGTGTTTTTAAGGCCTTTTCAACTGACTGAATAATATGCTTGATAATTAAAAAGATTTGATTGGTGCAAGTTATAGCTGCTAGGAAACCACAATTCCTCTTATTACAAAGGCCAATATACCATCACAGCATTCTATTTTAGGAAAAGTTTTTCCGAAAAAATACATGTTCAAAGGTATCTTTATGTTCAAAGGCATCTTTATTTCTTGTTCAAAGGTAAGGGGATTATTAGTCGAGTAAACCCATCCAGTTTTTTTTCTATGGTGAATTAGGGGAGCTGCATCTGTTGTTTAGTAGAAGCTGCAACCTAAAACCTTTTTATATACATAATGCAGAAATCAATATACTTCATTGTCATTTTGGGGAACACATTGTACATTGCTTTTCTTAGAATCATCAGAAAAGTTTTTTTTTGACAGGTCATTCGGATCTTATAATGCAAATTCATTTGTATTTTTTCAGTAAAGTGCAAATTTTGTTCTTGCCTTGGGAAGGCATAGGGGTTTTGCGCCCAGCTTATGTTAATTTCTGCTCATTTTGAGTTTGACTCGGCTACTTATTGTAATTTCTGTTCGTTTTGGGTTTCATTTATTTATCGATGCTGATTTGTGGTAGTTTCAAGCTTGGTAGATTATTTGATTTTATTTTTGCTCATTTTTTGTTTAATGGAGTTCTTTACTTTTCTTTGAAAAACTTAATTTGTGGAAAAAGTTATTTTAATTAATTTCTGTTCGTTTTATATTGACATAGTCTTTTCAGGAAAAAAGAAAATAACTCTTTAAATCTTTTCGTTTTTTAAGACTTTATAGTTTGGCCTGCTATTTGTATGCTGGAGAAAATTTTTTAGCAATTTTTAACAACATACACCATTTTAAAAATCTGGACACAAATAGTACTGTTTAACTTAACTGTTATACTACTATTAATAGTACTGTTATACTACTATTTATAGTTTAACTTAATTGTACTGTTTAACTGTTTCATACCTCCTCTAGTTGACCTGAAATGGAAAACTTGATACCATTCGCAAAAAAATCTGTTTAGTTTCTTTGATAGCTTGGATACACTTACACTATTTTGATTTGGTTATATTTTAAGAGCAGAAGTAGCCTCAAAAGTTTGAACATAATACCCTCAGTCATTCTAGGGATACTGCTCAGATGCCTTATTGGGAATTAGCATTATCACAGTGCATTTTGATTTAATCTTAAGGCAACATTTAGTTTTTAAAGATAATGGGCCAATGGGAGGGTCGGAGTGGAAGGGGGATTAGTTGCCCTCCCATTACTTTTCACTATTAAAAAGGAAATCAACCCTTTCTATTTTCAATCGAATGAGCCCCTTTCGAAGTTCCCACGACAACTCCTTCGATACGAAGTGCCCTGGTATAAACAACAACAACAAGAAAAAATATTACTAATCACTTTTGACTATTAAAAAGGGCACTAGCCTTTGAATTTCCAATCGAATTAGCCTTTTTTGAAGTTTCTACGACAACACCTTCTATAAAAACCTTATATGAGCCCAGGGCATAACTTAAAACCCTTGCCCTGAGGGTTGTGGGGGAGTGTCCTTCTCAAAAACATATTTTCTATCTGGAAATCAACTAGCCTACGCTAAACAAAATGGCTATCTCAAAATTTTGATTGGATGTGTTTGGGTAAATGAGGGACGTGGAGGGGGGGATAGTTGCCCTCCAATCACTTTCGACTATTAAAAAGGGCACTAGCCCTTTGAATTTCCAATCGAATGAGCCTGTTTTGAAGTTTCTACCACAACGCCTTCTATAAAAACCTTATATACCCCCTGGGCATAACTTAAAACCTTTGCCCTGAGGGTTGTGGGGGATTGTCCTCTGGGGGAGAGTCCTCCTAAAAAACATATTTTCTATCTGGAAATCAACTAGCTTACGCTGAACAAAATGGCTATCCCAAAATTCTGATTGGGTGTGTTTTGGGGAATGATGGGCGTGGGGGACTAGTTGCCCTCCAATCACTTTCAACTATTAAAAAGGGCACTAGCCCTTTGAATTCCCAATTGAATGAGCCTGTTTTGAAGTTTCTACGACAACGCCTTCTATAAAACCTTATATGCCCCCAGGGCATAACTTAAAACCTTTGCCCTGAGGGTTGTTGGGGAGTGTCCTATTCATAAACATATTTTCGATCTGGAAATCCACCACGCTGAACAAAATGGCTATCTCAAAATTTTAATTGGATATATTTGGGGGAATGGTGGGTGTAGGGGGGGTAGTTGCCCTCCAATCCCTTTCGATTTATAAAGAGGGCACTAGCCCTTTGAATTTCCAATCGAATGAGCCTGTTTTGAAGTTTCTACGACAAGGCCTTCTATAAAAAACCTTATATGCCCCAAGGGCGTAACTTAAAACCTTTGCCCTGAGGGTTGTGGGGGAGTGTCCTCCTCAAAAACATATTTTATATCTGGAAATCAACTACGCTAAACAAAATGGCTATCTCAAAATATTTGACTGTATGTATTTGGGGGAATGATGGGTGTGGGGGGGGCTAGTGTCCCTCCAATAACTTTTGACTATTAAAAAGGGGAAACGCCCTTTGAAGTTCAAATCGAATGAGCCTGTTTTGAACTTTATACGACAACGCCTTATATGCCTGATAAGCCTTATATGGCATATAAGGTATAAAAACCTTATATGCCCCCAAGGCATAACTTAAAACTCTTGCCCCGAGGGTTGTGGGGGAGTTTCCTCCTCAAAAAGGTATTTTCTATCTGGAAAGTAGCTACGCTGACAAAATGCCTATATCAAAATTTTTATCTAATATGTTTGGGGGAATGATGGGCGTGGGGTGCTAGTTGCCGTCAAATCACTTTTGACACTTAAAAAGGGCACTAGCCCTTTGAATTTCCAAACGAATGAGCCTGTTTTGAAGTTTCTAAAACAACATCTTCTATAAAAGCCTTATATGCCCCCAGGGCATAACTTGAAAACCCTTACCCTGAGGGTTCTGGGGGAGTGTCCTCCACAAAAACCTATTTTCTATCTAGAATTCAACTAAGTTGAACAAAATGGCCATATTACAATTTTGATTGGATGTGTTTGGGGGAAAGAAGGGCGTAGGGAGGGGGGGGGCTAGTTGCCCTCCTATGCCTTTGGACTATTAAAAAGGGCACTAGCCCTTTGAATTTCCAATCGAATGATTTCTTTTTGTAGTTTCTACGACAACACCTATAAAGAGCTTATATGCTCCCAGGGCATAGCTTAAAACCCTTGCCCTGAGAGTTGCGAGTGTTCTTCTCAAAAACATATTTTCTATCAAGAAATCAATTAGCCTGTGCTAAACAAAATGGCTATCTCAAAATTTTGATTGGATGTGTTTGGGTAAATGATGGACGTGGAGGGGGGGGCTAGTTGCCCTCCAATCAGTTTAGACTATCAAAAAGGGCACTAATCCTTTGAATTTTCAATCAAATGAGCCCCTGTTGAAGTTTCTGTGAAAACACCTTTTATAAAAACCTTATATACCCCAGGACATAACTTAGAACCCTTGCCCTGAGGGTTGTTGGGGAGTGTCCTCCTCCAAAACATATTTTCTATCTGGAAATCAACTAAGCTGGACAACATGACTATATCAAAATTTTGATTGGATGTGTTTGGGGGACTGAAGGGCATGGGGGAGGGCCTAGTTCCCCTCCAATCACATTCGACTACTAAGAAGGAAACTAGCCCTCTGAATTTCCAATTGAATGAGCCTGTTTTGAAATTTCTAAGACAACGCCTTCTTATAAATCCTTATGTGCCCCCAGGGCATAACTTAAAACCCTTGCCTTGAGGGTTGTTGGGGAGTGTCCTCTGGGGGAGAGTCCTCCTAAAAAATATATTTTCTCTCTGGATATTAACTAGCTTACGCTGAACAAAATGGCTATCCCAAAATTCTGATTGGGTGTGTTTTGGGGAATGATGGGCGTGGGGGGCTAGTTGCCCTCCAATCACTTTCAACTATTAAAAAGGGCACTAGCCCTTTGAATTCCCAATTGAATGAGCCTGTTTTGAAGTGTCTACGACAACGCCTTCTATAAATCCTTATATGCCCCCAGGGCATAACTTAAAACCTTTGCCTTGAGGGTTGTTGGGGAGTGTCCTCCTCTTAAACATATTTTCTATCTGGAAATCCACTACGCTGAACAAAATGGCTATCTCAAAATTTTGATTGGATGCATTTGGGGGAATGGTGGGTGTGTAGGGGGGGGGGGGCTAGCTATCCTCCAATCCCTTTCGACTTTTAAAAAGGGCACTAGCGCTTTGAATTTCCCATTGAATGAGCCAGCTTTGAAGTTTCTACGACAAGGCGTTCTATCAAAAACCTTATATACCCCCAGGGCATAACTTAAAACCTTTGCCCGGAGGGTTGTGGGGGAGTGTCCTCCTCAAAAACATATTTTCTATCTGGAAATCAAAAACGCTAAACAAAATAGCTATCTCACAATTTTGACTGTATGTATTTGGGGGAATGATGGGTGTGGGGGGGGGGGGGCTAGTTTCCCTCCAATAACTTTTGACTATTAAAAAGGGGAAACTCCCTTTGAATTTCAAATCGAATGAGCCTGTTTTGAAGTTTCTACGACAACGCCTTATATGCCTTATAAGCCTTATATGGCATATAAGGTATAAAAACCTTATATGCCCCCAGGGCATAACTTAAAACCCTTGCCCCGAGGGTTGTGGGGGAGTTACCTCCTCAAAAAGGTATTTTCTATCTGGAAAGTAGCTACGCTGACAAAATGCCTATATCAAAATTTTTATCTAATATGTTTGGGGGAATGATGGGCGTGGGGTGCTAGTTGCCGTCAAATCACTTTCGACTATTAAAAAGGGCACTAGTCCTTTGAATTTCCAGACAAATGAGCCTGTTTTGAAGTTTCTATGACAACATCTTCTATAAAAGCCTTATATGCCCCCAGGGCATAACATAAAAACCCTTGCCCCGAGGGTTTTGGGGGAGTGTCCTCCACAAAAACTATTTTCTATCTAAAATTCAACTAAGTTGAACAAAATGGCCATATTACAATTTTGATTGGATGTGTTTGGGGGAAAGAAGAGCGTAGGGAGGGGCGGGCTGGTTGCCCTCCTATCCCTTAGGACTATTAAAAAGGGCACTAGCCCTTTGAATTTCCAAACGAATGAGCCTGTTTTGAAGTTTTTAGGACAATATCTTCTATAAAAGCCTTATATGCCCCCAGGGCATAACTTAAAAACCCTTGCCCTGAGGTTTTTGGCGGAGTGTCCTCCACAAAAACCTATTTTCTATCTAGAATTCAACCAAGTTGAACAAAATGGCCATCTTACAATTTTGATTGGTATGTGTTTGGGGGAAAGAAGAGCGTAGGGAGGGGGGGGGGCTGGTTGCCCTCCTATCCCTTTGGACTATTAAAAAGGGCACTAGCCCTTTGAATTTCCAATCGAATTATTCTTTTTTGAAGTTTCTACGACAAACACCTCGTATAAAAACCTTATATGCCCCCAGGGCATAACTTAAAATCCTTGCCCTGAGGGTTGTGGGGAAGTTTCCTCCTCAAAAATATATTTTCTATTTTCAAATCAACTATGCTGAACAAAATGGCTATCTAAAATTTTTGATTGGACGTGTATGGGGGAATGATGGGCGTGGGGGGGGGGGGCTAGTTGCCCTCTAATCACTTTCGACTATTAAAAAGGGCACTATCCCGTTGAATTTCCAATCGAATGAGCCTGTTTTGAAGTTTCTACCACAACGCCTTCTATAAAAACCTTATATTCCCCCAGGGCATAACTTAAAACCCTTGCCCCGAGGGTTGTGGGGGAGTGTCTGCCTCGAAAACACATTTTCTATCTGGAAATCAACTACGCTGAAAAAAATGGCTATCTCAAAATTTCAATTGGATGTGTTTGGGGGAATGATTGGCGTAAGGGGGGGGGGGGGGTCACTTGCCCTCCAATCACTTTCGAATATTAAAAAGGGCACTAGAACTCTCGATTTCTAATCGAATGAGCCCTTTTGAAGTCTCTACGACAAACCATTCCATATGAAATGCCCTGCTTTAAAGAAAAAAAAATAAGCTGTACATTGTCAACATTGATCTTATATGCACTCAGGGCATAACTTAAAACCCTTGCCCTGAGGGTTGTGGGGGAGTGTCCTTGTCAAAAGGATATGTTCTAGCTGGAAATCAACCACGCTGAACAAAATGGCTATCTCAAAATTTCGATTGGATGTGTTTGGGGGAATGGCGGGTCTGGGGGGGGGAGCTAGTTGCCCTCTAATCACTGTCGACTATTAAAAAGGGCAATAGCCATTTCAATTTCTAATCAAATGAGCCCTTTTCGAAGTTTTTACGACAACTCCTTCGATACGAAGTTCTTACTTAGGCAGCGCTAGCGCGCTGCCTATGATTTAGCTTGCTAATCTTGGTACCCCTGAAAGCAAACAGTATGTACTAGATTAATCACACTTCTTGACTACTAAGATAATGCCCTGCAGTGCGTTTCTACACCTTGTGCTATTACCATGCTAAGATCAAAACTACTGTTCCACAACAGGACAAACCAAAGAGCGTTTAAAATTGGGGATGCCTATTTGAAATTTTGACGCTCAGAAAACTAATGATGCAGCATAGATGCCATTCTATTACAAGTGCGAAACATGTTTCTTCGAAAAAAAAAACACAGGGATCCCTCCCCCCCTCTTCTCTCTCATTCTTTGCTCAAAAATAAATTGCACTATTGGGATCATTAACTGCTAAAAAGAAAACTTGATCTAAGGAAACAGAAAGAAAAATTAGAGAGGGAATAGAATTAAAGAAAAATCTTTACTGTTACATTAATTCCATTTCCCCAACCCCACCCTCTTAACCGAGAATCAAAGGTTTAACGTCTGAAAAGTAAACATCCATTTCAGCTAAAATATATCTATAGTTGAGTTACCTGAGTAAAAATAAGGGATCGAAGGGGTCGAGCAAATCAGAACCAAATTTTTATTTTTGTCAAAACTGCAAAATTACTTATTTGATACGATTTTCAAAGATTTTCTAGATAAGGGAAGAAGAAGGGGTGAATTTAATCAAGGAAAGTAAACTTTTTGTTTATCTAAAAATAAAAGCATTAGACAACAGAAATTCTCAAATTACTTAAGTCCCCAGGACCGCTTTAACTCAAGTAGATTTAATAATGGGAAAACCCCCAAATTGAATCTGGGCTTAAACCTAGCATAAATATGTGCAACAAGGCTGCTTTTAATCTATCCAAGCTTTAGAGGCGATGCAGGGGTACGTTTTACCATGAAGAATTCTAGTGGAGGTTAATTGTTAAGAACATATTATTTACTTGGGGCTGAACGGAAAACACTAGCATCATTTTCCTTTGGACAAGACTCCATGATAAGCTGCCATAATTTTTGATCAGACCCCTTTCCAGCTCAATCACGAGCATACAAGGCATAATATCTGTAGAATTACCCTTTTTTTTGCTGAAAAATTACTAGCCAGGCGTACTTGTCCATCTAGCTAGCTTGAAACTTCCTTGTTCTTGAACCTGTGAACTGGGAAAGGCTGGTCCTTGTTTGGTTTAAAATGCCTATTTAGTCAATTATACATTGGTTTATCGGAAAACGAACCTCTTCTTTCAAAAGAGAATCATATGTCAAGCTCAACGTCAGTGTTTATTTTCCTATGTTTATCTGCAACTATCTCAAATTTTGAAATTGATTTTTGAGCTGAAGACTAAGGTTCAGTCACAACGGCAATGTTCACCTGATCACTATTGTCATCTTTTTCAGACTTAACTTCACTAACTCGGGTCATTTTTTTACCCCAATTTAGGAGAACACTTTATTGTTTTTTTGACATTTTGACTCTTGTGATATCTTTAGAAACATTTGGCTTTAGACTCTCAACTGGAAAGGCCAGGGTTTAATGTCAAGAATAATAGCTTTATTTCCTAGAGCTACGAACAGATGAACAGATAAATCAAAGATTGCTTGACAGAGTGTGAAAAGTTGGACAGGCAATGGAAAAGTAATATGCTGGTGACCTAATCATATACTTAACGGCTGAAAAATCATTGAAAACGGTCTACAAATCCTTTTTAGATCAGTAATTGGTCACTATCTCTTGTTCTGTTAGAATTATCACAAAATTTTAATGAAACAAATTTTGATATTTCGGGTTGGTGGGTCCGGAGCACCACTCTCTCCCTGAGTAGGTAAGTGCTGTAGAAATGTGGTAGTTCATCGGCTTCTTAACAGAAAACATTGGCTATTCGGGGTAAGATCCAAGCACTTTGTCCCTTCCCTCTGTACCCTCTTAAGTGCTGTCCTGGGTAACATTTCTCAAGGTATCGTAGTTTTTGTTACGACAAGGAAAAAGAAACACCCAAAAAAAATTTAACCTGTTATTCTATAAAAGCATAGCAAGACCCAGTCTTTCTTTCTTTTGTGGAAATATTTCTATATTCAAGAACCGGAGAGTACTTGCCCGAGTTTAATTGTCTAGATCTTTTAACGAAAAACTGTAAAATGTTGACCTATCCGAGCTATTTCACATATGTGTTTAACACTGACAAAAACTAATTGGTTTTGGGTAGCTGAACCTCGACTTAAGGTAAATTTTTATATTTTTACTCTATTGATTCAATCTCTTTGCTCAGCAATTGCCATTACAATTAATCCACGGCAGTGATGACAAGGTAAAATGGAACTAAACGCCATTTATTGGTAAAACAGTAAACGACATCTATTTTACAATTGTTTTACATGGACATGAATTTTTCAACCTCTACAGTGGCTACTGAAATCGTATTAGTTGAAACAGGGGCAAATAATAAAATCTAAAGAGACATGGCTAAGGGTTCAAATCCATCAATGAGAAAAATGAAACCGACGTTTAAGTTTTCAAAAATAAAAAAGAGACTAATTGTTTACCAGAAAATTGCTTTGGCTCAAAATTCCAAAGTTTTCACAGGATATGGTGCATCGCCATTATAATTATACAAACACAGAAAAAATACGACCGGAGAAAGAAGCTAAAAATTTATTTCTAAAATACCCCCGATTAAAACTTTAAGTCTTGTCAAAAATTAGTTGATTAATTTTGCCAAACCTATCCTGCAAGACCTTTATAAAATTATATTAGAATTTTTGCATATAGCTCACTTTATCTGAGACTATCAAAGTCCAAAAAGCAGAGATTGGATGCAAAATTTATGAAAACTTAGGCCTTTTGCTTCTTTTTAAAATATTCAGCTTGCTAATTCTGGTACCCATGAAACCTGAAAATATTGACAGGGATTAACACGCTTCTTCACTACTAAGGTCCTTGCATTGGCCCTGCAGTTTGTTGCTACACCATGTGGTATTACCATGCCGGGATCAAGCCAACCGCGCTACCACAGGACAAACCAAAGGGTATTTAAAATTGGGGGCTCATATTTGTGGACATACTGGACTTTTTATCATATTCCTCTGATGGATCATGTGCCTGTTGTATTCCAGCAGTGAAACTTAGAATCTTTTATATTATATATATATATATATATATATATATATATATATATATATATATATATATATATATATATATATATATATATATATATATATATATATATATATATATATATATATATATATATATATATATATATATATATATATATATATATATATATATATATATATATATATATATATATCAATGAAAGATTCTAAACTTCACTGCTGGAATATAACAGGCTTAAGATCCATCATAGGGATATGTTAAAAAGTCCGGTTACACCTAGTAACGGCGGATGCACACTTTTTCACAGAGACAATCGAATATAATTATTTATCACAATTGACACAGAGATGTTTCCAGTTTGAAGCCTAAACTGATATTCAGGGGTCTGGAGATGGAGGTAATGTATCAGTAAAGATTTGTGTTCCATCCTCTTTATTCTCTAATTTTGCTTTCTGTTTCCTTGGATCATACTTTCTTTTTAGTAATTAATGATCCCACTAGTGTTTATTTTTTAGAGAGAGTGAGAGAGGGAGGGGGAGAGATATCCCAACGATTTATTTTTTCTAAAATAAAAATGAATTTTTTGCTCTTATAATAGCATGCCATCTATATTTCATTGGTCTCAAATTTGGAATAAACGTGGTATCAAAATAGGCTTTATGATGACCCGCTGTGAGGACTAGATTATCCTGACTCGCTGTACAAAGTGTTGTATGTAAGGTCATACAACATTCAAGTTTACGGGGTCTCAAGCTTGTTACTAGCGTAAGGAAAACCATATTTATAAAAATTTCCCCAAGCCCTTTTCCAGCCATCCATCTTGTGTCTTACTACTACTGCTAACAACTCACCGCAGCACCAAGCCGCCTGAAGCCAACACTGGTACTCACGCTTTTCCTCCATCCCAATCTATTCAAAGCCTCCCTTTTTACGCCCGCCCATGAAGTTTTCATTTCCTTTAAATCTTTCTTTATGACGTCCACCCACCCCCGACGAGGACGACCTGCTTTCCGTTTAGCCCTAGACGGTTAACCGAAAAGAAAAATCTTCGGCAATCTGTCATCCTTCATCCACACAACGTGCCCTAGCCACCACAGCCATTCTTTCATTATAGCCCTAGAGAGCGGTATTGAACCATATTTTTCGTATAGCCTATTGTTTGAAATACGGTCAGTCAGCCGGGTACCCAGAGCAATCCTTAAGCAATTTCTCTGGAAAACATCAAGCAAATCTTCATCCGCTTTTTGGAGCGCCCATCTTGTGTATCTTGTTATAAAAAGAATATCAAATGCCCTGTCGCCCGACAAACTAAAGAGAAGCTATCTAAAAATATACTCTTCTCTTAAGTTATGGCTACCATTAATTTATCTAACTCTTTAAAATTCCTGCGAATTATCCTCCAAAATTCTTTTGCGGCATAATCAAAGTTACAAAAATCTCTAGTAGAAATTAAATCTGGACATTTTTTTACTTCAAGAGCCGTATATTAGCAAGTTTGGAAAAATTTCTGGTGTGCCAGTTTAAAGCTTTCTCCAAGTTTGACGAAGAAAATAAATTCTACTGTGCAGCAGTACTTGTAAAAAAGTCACTCGGAAGTGATTTAAGTTACAAACAATCAACGAATGAATGAGCTGTCGTCTCAGGCTAATTAAAAACCAGCGTCTAACATTAGCTTCAGTTTATTGCCCTCCTTCTCAAACTTCTTAAAATAATCAGCTGTCTAACATTGACTGCTTTAAAATTTACGCAAACTGTGGCATCGGTGGTGACTTTAATGTAAATAGCCCTCTTTAGCTATCTAATGCTCCTACTGAGTAAAAAGGTAAAGAACTGTAGGACGTCATCTTAAATAGCTCTTTAATAGTATTAAATGACTGGGATTCACCCACTTATGATGAATCGTACTCCAGTCCTGATTTGACTCAACAAGTGTAAGACTTGCAGATATCTGAAAAATTGTCATGTAGTTGAGGATTACCCTTCCCTATCAGACCATAATCCTATAAAGTTTAAGTTGTTCTTTAGTCCTAGTGAATTTTTCCATATCGCTAATTCTAGTTTTAATTTTAACAATACCAGCTGAAGTGCCTACAGTGCTATTTTGTTGGATGGTGTTGATGATATTTATGCTATGACCCTGTCATTTCAGCCAAAAATAGACCAAGCTACAAAATGTATGACAACTTTAATCCTTAACGCTGCGTCTGATTCTAACCCTGTTTACTCTAGTATTGCATAGAAATATATTGAGTGGTGGAATCAGGAGCTAAGTCTCCTTAGAAAAGAATACTGCCAGCTTCAACGATTAAGTAAACAGTAGCTGTCGAATAATGGTATAAATAATGTGAAAGTACTAAAGAAAAGCACAAATCTGCAATACTAAAAGCCAAATCAGATGACTGGAACAATTTTTAATCAACCAAAGGCAGCTATGATCCCTGGCACACAATATATAAAATATGCAAGTTCAATAGAAATGTTTTACGGCCGACCCACATCAAGAAAGATGACGGAACACATACAACCGGAACACGGAACACGGAACACAACAAGTGAGTAAAGCAGGAGAAGAACTTTTCTCTAAATGGTCTGCTGCTCCTATATGAATCGGTGCAATCAGGAAATCACAGATAAAGGAAAGATATACTTTCAGCTCAAAGGCATTCCTTGATTTTGAATTCCAAATCTTTTAGAACTACTTCAAATGAAGTCATAGCCGCCATTTATCTTGTACTTCCAATTGATTATTAGGCTATTGAAATATTTTTGTTACATTATTTTAATAAGAATCGTCCTAATGTCTTTCCAAATTTCTCACCCCCTGTATTTCCGTTATTTCACCATTCTGCTGATCATAGTGCCTTTACTGATGAACTAGCTGCTCAATTTTGGGCACAGATATTACAATACAAAAAAAATTACTCTCTCTCTTACTGTCCCCCGCACTGTTTTGACCAACTGCAATATATCATAATTGGCATAATAGGTTTTAGAATTCCGTCAGTAGCTGGACGATGAATTTTTTCCTAATAATGATGATCTTTTGTCTCTTAAAAATTTGAGCCTATCTTCTTACTTAACCCAATTTATGACTGGTCACAGTTGCTTAAATTATTTCCTACACAGAATTGAGAAAAGTGACTCTCTACTCTGCTCGTCTGGTGGTGTTAAAATTGTTATCATGTCCTCTTTGAATGTGCTAATTACTCTTTTCCTTGCTCGTTTTTGATAAATTGTTTAAATGAGTTGTTAATCTTCTTTCCTTTCGATTTGTATTTGGTTAGTGTTTGTAAACTTAATCGGTCTCTAGTAATAGACTTTCTTATCGAAACGGTCCAATTTGATCTATGTTCATGGTTGATTTCTAAAGTGATATGCTTATTATTTAGATCGTAGTTCTTTTTTTCTCTTTCTGGTTCTGTTGGATTTCTATCTTTATTTTTAGTGTCATTTTACAGTTTCGTATTTGTAGATGTGAAATACTGGGTTTCTGGTTCAGTCACTAATAAATTATCTATCACCCCCTCCCTCTTAACCAAGAATCAAAGATGTAACGTCTGAAGAGCAAACATTTATTTCTACTAGAAAATATCATTGTGTAAGGAGGCATTATTTTCGTTTAAATTTGGTAGCTCAATTTCAGTAGAAGTTGGAATTCTCTTTGCTCCAACCGATCAGAAGTAAACCAACTGTTTCAAATTAGCTTAATTGTGAAAAGACCTTCTCTTTGTATACATAGTCATAAATCTTGAAAAGGCATTTATTAGTTTAAGCATTGAAAACCTTTGAACCAATAATAAATACTTGAAGCCCCAATCTAGACCAGTTTTGTATAAAACAGAGAGGAATGTCCTAGGTATTACGACATTTAAGCTTTAGAATCAAGGCCTCAAAATACTGGAAAAAAATGCTTATTAACGAAAAGGTTGGTGATTGGCTAAAAGAACGGGGGAGTGATTGCTAAGTTAATCAAGTACCAAATTGAATAAAATGTAGAGATAAGAGACAAATCGAGGTAGTTTTGCATCGGAACCTAGAAACTGAGCAAGTGAAGTTCTTTTTAACTAGGATAAAAAGCTACCACTAGCCTGTCTGAATTTCTTTTGAATATAACAATTAAATAAAGTAGTAAAATCCTGAAATACTTCTGTCGCTTTGTCCAAATCAAAGATCCTATTTGAATTAAATTAGTACTTACATCGTTTGAGACACTTGGACTTAAACTTTAGTTAAGGCAAAATTCCCCTTTGAGGGTTGCTATTTGATTTATAAAGGGTTGAGTCTTACTGATAGCTTGAGGTAACCCTGAGGTCCTTCGTCATTAATTAAGGGATAGATGATCTAATTGAACTTGATTAAAAGCAGAAAATATTCGCGTAAATAACATAGGACTCTTGTTGGATTTTATACTATTTTGGTGATTGTTTTTTTTCACTTAGTCATGGCTCGAGCAATCTAAACAAAAGACAGTATTTTAAAGGTTAAACTAACATAAATTTAATTTCTTCCCAGAAACTTAAAACTTGGGGAAGAAGCTTCCAATAGCCGAAGGTTTAGGAAGGGGGGAAAAACCCTAAAAAAGTAGTCAACGTTAAGAGAGCCTTTCTGCCTTCTTTTTCCAGCCTAGTGTTCTTTGGAACTTAGCCTAGTATTGATATAATATCTTACAGCCAGAAAATTGGAACTACCTTGACAATAACATTGCTTACCTTCTTGTGGATTCTCAGACGTTATATGGAAGAGAAGCTTATTCTACTTTTAGTTGCTCTTTCATTTCGTTTATCCCGTACCGGTTATTAATGCAAAGACAGTCCTGATGTTATACAGAGAGGTTAAGGAAAAAGGGGGATAATATTTTCAAACTAAGAATTTCAGACCCTTTCTGTCTAAGAGAAATCAATCAAGGGTTTTCCCTGTTTAAGATAAAGTTTAACAAAGATCTAATGAACACTAATTCTTTTTACAAGAAATAATTATAAGATATCTTGGTTTGGGTTAAACTAATAAATTAGTATCTAATCAAATACAGTTATTCCGAGTTTTTGATCACCCTTGTTGGCAATAATTTCAACAAAAGGATTCTAATACCCCAGGACTCAAGCCTTGACTTGCTATTCTAGTGTAACTCTTTCAATTAGAAATGTTCGATAGCCCTAAACTAAAATAATTCCTTTTCTCGGTGAGTGGTGTAGACTATAGAGGAAACCTCCCGGACGACAGACGTACACAAAATGTAAAATTAGTTAACCCTGAAGAGAGCTATTAGAAGGGCTTATAGAATTACAACGTTTCTCCTTTTTTTTATTTAATTTAATAATAAATTTTAGTTGTTATTGGATTTTTGAGTACCGATTTTTTTCAAACACCTCAGTTTAGCACGCTACCAATTGACTGATTGTTATTTTAAGATCATAGGCAGTGAGCTAGCGCTGCCTAAGTAAAGAACGATGTGGGCACAATGTGTTTTTTTTCTCCATACCCGGGCACTTCCTATTGAAGGAGTTGTAATAGAAACTTCGAAAAAGGCTCATTCGATTGGAAATTGGAGTGGCTAGTGCCCTTTTTAATAGTCGAAAGTGATTGGAGGACAACTAGCCCCCCTCCACACCCATCATTCACAAAAACACATCCAATCAACATTTTGAGATAGCCATTTTGTTCAGCGTAGTTGATTTCCAGATGGAAAATACGTTTTTGAGGTGGACACTCCCCAACAACCCTTGGGGCAAGCGTTTTAAGTTATGCCCTGAGGGTATATAAGAACGATGTTGACAAAATGTACTATTTATTAGTTCTTATAGAAGGTGTTGACGTAGAAACTTCAAAAAAGGCTCATTCGATAGGAAATTCAAATGGCTAGTGCCCTTTTTAATAGTCGAAAGTGATTTGAAGGCAACTAACCCCCCTCTCACGCCCATCTTTTCCCCAAACACATCCAATCAATATTTTAGATAGCCATTTTATTCAACGTAATTGAAAATTTTGGAAATTAGGTCTTTAAGGATGACAATCCCTCCCCCCACAGCCCTCAGAGCAAGTGTTGTAAGTTTTGCCCTGGGGGCGTAGGGGGCGTATAAAGTTTTTATTGAAAGCGCAGAAACCTGAAAAAGATCATTCAATTGAAATAGAAAAGGCTAAAGCCTTTTTTAATAATTGAAAGTGATTGGAGAGTGACTAACACCCCTCTCACACCCACCATTTTCCCAAACACATCCAATCAAAATTTTGAGATATGCATTTTGTTCGACGTAGTTAAAATTTCTTGAAATTAGGTCTTTTAGGATGATAACCCCCTCAGAGCCCTCAGTGTAAGGGTTATATGCTATGCCCTGGGGGCATATAAAATTTATATAGAAAGTTGTTACAGAAATTTCAAAAAGGGCTCATTTGATTGGAAACTGAAATTATCCTTTTTAATAGTCGAAAGTGAGAGGAGAGTAATTAACCCCCCTCTTACGCCCACCATTTCCCCAAAAGCATTCAATTAAAGTTTAGAGATAGCCATTTAATTCAACGTAGTTGAAAGTTCTGGAAATTATGTATTTAAGGATGACAAAACCCCCAGAACCCCAAGGGCAAAGGTTATAAGTTCTGCCCTGAGGGCATATAAGGTTTTTATAAATAGAATTGTCGTGTAACCTTAAAAGGTGCTCATTCAATTTGAAATTGAGAGGGCTAGTGCCCTTTGTAATAGTGGAAAATGATTGGAGGGTAACTAACCCACGTCTCACGCCCACCAATTCTCCAAAAACATCCAATCAAAATTTTCAGATAGCCATTTTGTTCAACGTAGTAGAAAATTCTGGCAATTAGGTCTTTAACAATGACACCCCCCAACACTCAGGGCAAGGGTTGTAAGTTATGCCCTGGGGGCATATATGATTTTTATTCAAAGTTTTGTCGTAGAACCTTCAAAAGGGCTTATTTTATTGGAAATTGAAAGGGCTAGGACCATTTTAAATTGTTGAAAGTGATTGGTGAGCGACTACCGCCCCTCTCACGCCCACAATTTCCCCAAACACATCCAATCAAAATTTTGAGCCATGTTGTTAGCGTAGTTGAAAGTTCTGTAAATTTGATCTTAGAGGATGACAACCACCCTAACAGACCTTAGGGTAAGGATTGTAATATATGCCCTGGGGGCATATAAGGTGTTTATAGGAAGCGTTGTCGTGCCCTTTTTGAAGTTTCTACGATATCTTCTTCGATATAAAGTGTCCTTGTCTAAGAGAAAAAATAATACATAATACATTGTGCCAACATCGTTCTTATATGTCCTTTACCCTGACCTTAAAACCTTTACCCTGAGGGTTGTGGGGGAGTTTCCTTCTCAAAAACATAATTTCTATCTGGATATAAACGACGCTGAAGACAATTGCTATCTCAAATTTTGATTGGATGTGGGGAAATGGTGGGCATGGAAGGGGTGTTAGCTGCTTTCCAATCACTTTCGACTATTAAAAAGGGCACTAGCCGTTCCAATTTTCAATCAAATGAGCCCTTTTCCAAATTTCTACGACAACGTCTTCGATACAAAGTGCCCTGGTGTGGAAAAAAGATAATACATTGTGCCAACAACGTTCTTTACTTAGGCAGCACGATTGCGCTGCCTATGACTAGTGCCAGAGGTTAATCATCTTTAAAAGTATGGTCATACTACTAGCCTTGAGGGTTAATTTAAATCGAGATAGTTAGCTATTGCTCACACAATTTATAAACGAACTCATTTTAATGATTTAAAACAATTTAAGGGTTCAAAAGGTTTCCCAAACAAAGAGTTTATAAAGATAGAACCATCACGAGTTCAAATGAAAACAAAATCAAAGAGTTAGGAAATACACTACAATAAGCTCAATAAGAGAAAATAAAAGCAAAAGAGAGTGCACAGTCTAGAATAAGCGCTCTAGAAGGGCAATAGAGTGACAGCCCTATCACGAATAGGCTTCAAAATCTATTTGTAGAACAGGCGCCTCCCATTTCGTTACTAGCATACCCAATGAGATAAACTCATGGATTTTGACCCTTAAACAAATACAAAGGAGTTAGAAAAAAATCATATTGCTATGATTAATCAAGCTATTTGCTGAACATGGGGAGAAATTCAAAGATTTGCAACAAGTTTGGATATTTCTAAAATCAGAGATTTAAATCATTTAGAAAGACTTTTAAAAGAAGCCTTTTTACATGAAAAGCCAGCTGCGCAAAACCACAAGAACTCTTGTCCAAAAAACAAAGGCCATCTGCGTCGGTACACCAATTTTACTCTCGAATTGGTTGAAAGGCACTACAGTATGCAAAAACCTCTCCTGGTATAAAGGCAGATGACATAACTATTAGTGTTTTAAAGAGTGGTATGCTCCCTTCAATTGGAAGGAAAGTTCATGAACAAACTAAAGCAACAGACGACAAAGATGAATTAGTAGTGCTGGCAAAGATATTTGATTCGATTGATTTAATGTATAGGGACTGCTCAGACATGTCTTTGGGAGCAGCGGTTACAGACCCAAAAGACAAAACTTCCATCGGAGTGCAAGAGATAAGTCCAGAGTAGAATTTCAAAACATAGGAAATTATAATCACAACCCAAAGAAATGTTTGAACTGTGGAGAGTCCAGCGATTTTAGAATAGATATGTCAAGACCTATTAGGGGTAATTATTCCAGGAATAAAGTTAGTGAAAGAAAAAACGCTTGCATAGAATGCTGTACTTGCGGAGGTCCACATAGACACTCAGAATTTGAAAATAACCCAACGTGTGTCCACTCTGGTGAAAGAGGACACAAAGCAAAATATCGTTCAGCTACAGCATCTATAAACCAACCCCTAGAAAATTTTTATGGCAGTTTTTGCCGAAAGTACTGCGGCCTCCGGGCAATTGTTAAGGAACCACTGGAAGGCAAAGGCCCAGATTCCGTAGTTTGTATAAATAGGTTAACGGTTAGGAGTAAGCCTAGTGTGATTGGGAGTCACGGATATTTCATGACAAGGATTCATGCACTTCAGAGGGAAGTTGATGGAGCCCTTCTTAAAGATGCAAAAAAGGGTTGCGTCCCCCTCATAAAAATACAAAAAAGGTTTGCATCCATAGGTATGCGAAAAACGATTGCATCCCGGCGGGCATAGGCTGCATATGCATATGCTCACAGAGTATTCATGATCATGAACCTGGTTTGGAGTCTCCCTTTCTAAAAATTGAGACAAAGAAAGAAAGCACATTATTGAAATGGCTTCTAAGAATATGAATAGCAGAATACCAAAAATTTTCCAAAATTTAACGTTTCTGGTAGATCTCAGAACTAGAAATCTCGAATTTGGGAAAGAAAGGAAATCCCTTTTTTAGTAAAAGGTTATGAGACCTCCATTTAGTTCCCGTGAATGGCTAATTGTACTTAATGGATGATTCTGACAAGAGAAGAGACGTCAATTTAAGATCACTTTACCAAAAACTAGTTGTTGGAGTCATCTGTTTCCTGCATTCGAGTCCCTTTTTTTTTTTTTTGCTGTCAAAACTTTAAATAAATTGAGACAATGTGGTGTCTTTGGAAATATGTACTGCCAGGTTGAACGGGCAGTAAAGAATTATGACCTCTGTTAGAGAGGAGATAAAGTTAGTGATAGCTACCCCACTCTTAGAGAGAATATTTTCACTTGTGACCTTGTTGATATTCGGTGAATTGATACCAGAGGAAAATCGCAACTTAGGGAGAATGGTGACCAATACACATTGGTAAAATTACACAATAGCACCATCTAAGGAACACTGATAAAACTAAATTGCATTGCCTATAGGATTTAGAATATTGTTGGAAATAAAAGGCACTGCCGATAGGATTTAAAATATCCGTCAAATAGAGGATATGGATTATGGAAATTATATAAAGCCTTGTAACGGAGCCGCACACCAACTTAAGCTGGTAAAAATTTGTGAGATTCTTTATCCAACAAAAGAGATGAGTTCAGAATGCTCGAAGGTTCAAATTTTCCTCAGTCGTATTTTTTACATAGAGGTGGGGACAAAAATTTTTTCCTTACAGAATATATTTTTTATTTGCCTTTGGTGTTTCAAGTCTTCCATTGTTACTGGACCTTTTGGCACCTTTAAATACCCTTTCAAGGATTCATATCCTCAGCAAAGTAATTAATATCCTCGGCAAAGCACAGTCATAACAGTTAATAAAGGACAAGAGTTATGAATGAGCCGTCATTTTACTTGAAGCCGCCATGCTTGAATTATAAAAGTAAAACGGAAACCTGAAACTTCTCAAGCCTAGTCTGAAAGGCTTATATTAAGACCAAGTTGTACTCAAGTATTTTTTAATAACTTTCACCAGATTCAGGATATAAGACTAAAACCTGCTACTAGTTTCGGAAGAAGAAATTGAATATTTACTTTCTATTTACTTTCAGAAAAGGGTTGGTTCAGCCAATAGCCTGGATGAACTTTATATCATTGGCAGCGCAATCGTAATGCCTAAGTAAACGGCGATGGTGGAACAATGTATTATTTTTTTTTCCATACCAGGGCACTTTGTATTGAAAGAGTTGTCGTAGAAACTTTGAAAAGGGCTCAATCGATTGGAAATTGAAGTGGCTAGTGCCCTTTTTAATAGTCGTAAGTTATTGGAGGGCAACTAGCCCCCTCCCCACGCCTATTATTCCCCCAAACACATCAAATCAAAACTTTGAGATAGCTATTTTGTTCAACGTAGTTGATTTCCAGATAGAAAATATGTTTTCACCCACAACCCTCTGAGCAAGGGTTTTAAGTTATGCAATGGGGGAATATAAGAACGATGTTGGCACAATGTATTATTTGTTATTTTTTTCCTTTAGACCAAGGCACTTCCTATCAAAAAAGTTGTTGTAGAAACTTCGAAACGGGTTCATTCAATTGGAAATTGGAGTGGCTTGTGCCCTATTTAATAGTCGAAAGTGATTGGAAGGCAACTAAAACCCCTTCCACGCCAACCGTTTCCCAAAACACATCCAATCAAAATTTTAAGATAGCCTTTTTGTTTAGCGCAGTTGATTTCAAGATAGAAATTATGTGTTTGCGGAGGACACTCCCCACAGTCCTCAGGGCAATGGTTGTAAGTTATACCCTGGGGACATATAAGGTCTTTTATAGAAGGTGTTGTTGTAGAAACTTCAAAAAAGGCTCATTCGATTGGAAATTCAAAGGGCAGGTGACCTTTTTAATAGTCGAAAGTGATTTTGACATAACATATCAAATCAAAATTTTTAGATAGCCATTCTATTAGACATAGTTGAAAGTTTTGGAATTAGGTCTTTGAGCCCACGGCTCTCAGAGCAAGGGTTGTAAGTTATGCCCTGGGGGCATATAAGGTTTTTATAGAACGATTTGTCGTAGAAACTACAAAAAGGGCTCATTTGATTGGAAATCGAAATGGCTAGTGCCCTTTTTAATAGTCTAAATAGATTGGAAGGCAACTAACGCCCCTTCAACGCCCATCATTTTCCCAAACACACGCAATCAAAATTTTGAGATAGCCATTTTGTTCTACGCAGTTAAAAGTTCAGGAAATAATACTTTTCACCAGGACACTCCCCCAGAGTCTTCAGGGCAAGAGTTATAAGTTATGCCCTGGGGGTATATGAGGCTTTTATTGAAATCTTTGTTGTAGAAACTTGAAAAAGGGCTC